>NC_061089.1:35265848-35380848 GCF_015104395.2 Macrobrachium nipponense
TAAGATGGAAACGATGGATTTTCATTATCATGAAAGCATTTTTTTTTTTTTTTTACCCAAACATGGATTTCAGTAACCGACTGAATAGTATCGTCCACTTTATTCCGTCACGGAGAGCTGATTCGGAGTCATATTTTGATGTGTATTGACGTCTCTCCCACTTCGGAGTTTCCGCACAATCATTTCTCTTAGTATTTGCGTAGAGAAAACGAATAACAACCAGAAAATTGCCTAAATAAGTCCTTTAGATAGTTACTTATGAAGCTACTTTTATTCGCAGTGAGAAAATACTTTCTTTATGGCTAAGACCCGTCAATAATACGTAAATAGAATCGTAACTACGTTAGTCTGAGTAAATAAAAGTGAAACGGCTGCAAATCAATAATATCGGTGGTTGTCAAGACCTAACTCACCCAGAATCGTATACACAACTGACTGAAACTGGGGGGAGATTTTACCAATAAGTAAAATTTCTATTTTAAAGGCTATTCTTGATACGCAAATGCCAATAATATCAAAGTTTCTTATAAGAATTCTGTCAGGGGAAATACTGTAGGAGAGCTTAAAGAATTGAACAGCTAAATCTTGGAATGGGAGGTGAAAAGATTTTTAAAAGGACTTGTAACTATGCTGGTCGTTTCACAGAAGCCGAAGCAGAAAAAGGAAACCTATGAAAGGACACTATGTTAAAGGCGATGGAGTTCGTTAAGTGATGACTTTGGGGAAAACAAAGCAGGAACCGGAGAAAGAATTACAATAAAAATGTTATTCCACCTGACTGAACCCGCTTTAGGGGTGTGCATTGGTGCAGAATTTTCTTGTTGATGTAGATGAGAGGGAGCCGCGCGGGAGTAAGCGGAGCTGGGAATGTGTGTGTGTATGTGGGTGTAAGAGAGAGAGAGAGAGAGAGAGAGAGAGAGAGAGAGAGAGAGAGAGAGAGAGAGAGAGAGAGAGAGAGAGTGAGCGAGCGAGCTTGGGAAAATCCGATGGTAAACAGAACGTGCATTATGACCGCTCGGGTATTACTACCACTGGGAGGTAAAATGGAATAGTTCCTTGGAGAAAGAATAAAATAAAAAAAAGGAGATTACTTCCTGCGGGAGTCATATTATAAACATCGGTTATGAGAAAAATCGAATTGTTGGCGGGTTTAGGTACGGTATTCGCTCATTTTTTCAAGAAGGCGTGAGTATTGTAACGCATATAACTCAGAATGAATGAAAAATAATTGATAGTTCACACAGTCAGCATGTTGTTCTTACATAGCAAATTCTACATCTCTTAATTTTCCCCGTCACTTTTACTTGTCTGCACGTGGAGAGGTAAGAGCAAATTCTACATCTCTTACCTCTCCACGTGCAGACAAGTAAAAGTAACGTAAATAACGCAAATTATTTCCAAACTAACAAAGAAGGGGAACGGTCTATTTCTTATGACAAGAAATGTCTGTAAAATTTTGAAAACAAATTTAACGATGAAGAGCATTTTTCTCGTTACATGCAGATTAGTTTTATTGTTGCTCTCTCTCTCTCTCTCTCTCTCTCTCTCTCTCTCTCTCTCTCTCTCTCTCTCTCTCCCTTATTATTTTACTGGGACATTATTACATCAAGAATAAAAGGGTATGTCACAGTAATGTCATATTTAGGAACGAAGGCAAGCTTGTCTTGTCTTACTTAGTATCATGCAACGTAAAATATACTAATTTTATTTTGATGTTAGACAGACAATGAAATATTACTTGAAAGGTCATTGTAGGGACTAAAGAATACACCAGCCTAATGTTATATTACGGAACGGAGGATATTCTAAGATATGTCAGTCTGGAAACAAAAGATGACAATAACCAACTAAAAACGCTAATTAGAGAACACAGGGTTTAATAACTACATATTTAGGAATAGATAGTCATATGTAACAAATGTAAATGAGCAGCATAAAGAGGCAAAACTTGTATGCTTAATTTCATGGAACTACAAACATGGAATGGACAAGTGCGAAATCGTCGTGTGCAGTATGCCTCCATTGCAAAGGGTGGAGAGAGCTTCGTATCACAATGCCCACCTCGCCATATTGGAGTGTAATCTCTTAATTTCTATGACAATATCTTGTCTATGACATTTGTTGCATTATGTTGAAGTAAATTTAGTAGTACACATTATTTTATCCACTAATTTCTGTTTACATGATAATAGATTTAAAATAGGTCTAAAATTATTAGTATTAATAAGACTGACATTGATAATTGATCTGTAAAAATTAATTATTTATATCAACAAGTGTGTCTATTTTTGTAATAACCGCTGATATTGATATAAGTAAGCAATAAGCATAAGTCAACATAATTATAATTCAAGTCCATTGTGTCTTGGTGATAGGGTTAATCCCTAGGTGACACAGACTGGATAGCAAGGTGATAAGACCTAGGTAGCGCATAAAATGCAAAGTTGAGTATAAAGACTTTGAGAGAGAGAGAGAGAGAGAGAGAGAGAGAGAGAGAGAGAGAGAGAGAGAGAGAGCTTGGGAAAATCCGATGGTAAACAGAACGTGCATTATGACCGCTCGGGTATTACTACCACTGGGAGGTAAAATGGAATAGTTCCTTGGAGAAAGAATAAAATAAAAAAAGGAGATTACTTCCTGCGGGAGTCATTTATAAACATCGGTTATGACAATATCTTATCTATGACATTTGTTGCATTATGTTGAAGTAAATTTAGTAGTACACATTATTCTATCCACTATTTTCTGTTTACATGATAATAGATTTAAAGTAGTTCTAAAATTATTAGTATTAATAAGCTGACATTAATAATTGATCTGTAAAAATTAATTATTTATATCAACAAGTGTGTCTATTTTTGTAATAACCGCTGATATAAGTAAGCAATAAGCATAAGTCAACATAATTACAATTCAAGTCCATTGTGTCTTGGTGATAGGGTTAACCCTAGGTGACACAGACTGGATAGCAAGGTGATAAGACCTAGGTAGCGCATAAAATGCAAAGTAGAGTATAAAGACTTTGATACCTACAAGGATATAAAATATAAAGGGTTCAACAGGCTTTAGTGGTAAAATTTATTACACAAGCCCATGGCAAAGACATGAAATCACTGTCTCAGCACATGGCATGCATGATGACTTTTATTGCATGAGACATTTACGTGCTTCATTGGGTTCATTGGAAAGTGCTTTTCAAACGCTTTTAACCTATTTATTAAAATTTATGTTAAAAAATTTGGAACAATAGAGTAAAAAAGCGAACCCAGGTAAACTGCATATCTGGATATCTTTACTTATAACACTGCAGCGCCGTATTTTCTACGCGCTTAATAATATGCATTTAAAAGGGATTTTCAAGAGCTTTCCAATGAACCTATATTTATTAAAATCGGTGGAAAATTAAGGAGGACAAGAGTGAAAAAATCGCCTGCAAGACTATGCTTTAATAGCTCAATTCAGCATCGTCATCACCCTTTCCGATGGCGCGCGCCGCGCAGTGACAATCAGCGTCAATACATGTAAACGTGCATGTCCATTCCATGTATATAGTTCCATGCTTAATTCAATACCATACTGAGAAGTGCCTGCTGTAGGTGATGAGGAAACAAAGCTTAGAGTAACTTCGCGTCATTGCTGAAATGAAAAATTCGATCTTATCATATTAGGCAATGGAGGATATGGTAACTTTGTTGTATTTGGAAGATAAATGGTAAGCTACCTTTATTAACAAGGGAAAAGTATGCAAACTTTATATAATATTTAGATTTACAGATTATGTTAACTTACTGACATAGCCGGAGAAGGAAGATTGCTGACTTAAGAAACTAATAGAGTGAGTCATTCGTTCAAATACAGGCACGAAGGGTATTCTATCTCAATATGAAATTCGGGTATGTCACGCCAAGGTACAGTGGGTATGTTAACTACATATTAGGAAGCAAATGATATGCGGCTTAGGCATCAGTCTTGGGTAATCAAAATTATGCTAATATGGTGTTAAAATATGAAATGGAGAACATACTAACTTACTGTAATAAAGTTAATCGTGTGAAATTGCATTTGGTGGCTATTGTTATTATCATTATGAAGCGTATGTGAATTTGACATTTCACCGGCTGGAGATTGTGCTACTTTTCTATCTTATTGTTGAATAAGGAATTTTCGCTCTCAAGTGTCGTATTAGGGAACGAATGACAGGTTAACAGTACGTCATATTAGGAAATTGGTCGTAAACTAACAAAACTTGCATTAGAGAGAGAGAAAAAAACGTGTATTCAGTTTTATCCGTTGCTCATAATAATGAAAATTCAGATATGTTCCGCACAAATGGTTTGTAAACCATTAAAAAATACCTCTTCACAGTACATATAATCTAAAAGTAAATAGATGGTAATGTGTTTAAATATAATTACGTACACATTGCTTTGGATTCGGATGGAAAGCGTCTTCACAAATAGACATTGTCAACCAATTTGTACGGGAAACTCGTTGATTTAATTTCTTTGTTAATGATATTGCAACAGTAACGTTTCGGAAAACTCCTATTCAGTTCCTGTAGATGACAAGATGAATGACATCCCTTCCCTTTGACGTTTGTGTACACTTTCGTTAACGAATCTCCCCAAATGAATTATGCTGATTGTGTGGATCAGTAGATGATGATGATTCTTTTAGCTAGTTGGTTCTGTCTGATCTGTTTTTTTTTTTTTTTTATTCTACTGTGATCAATTCCTTCTTGCACCATACTGCCACGGTTTGTCAACAAGCTTTCTTTTAGCCAATAATAATAATAATAATAATAATAATAATAATAATAATAATAATAATAATAATAATAATAATAATAATAACATGAGTCACTGAAATGGTGAAGAAATCCAGCGGTATAAATATGAATATATACTAGATATATCTGTACAAACGAAAGCTTCCGAGAACCAGCTCGATTCTCCTTCTCAGTCTGGCTAACACATTAAAGCATTTGTGGAAATTAAAGTGTTATGAAAAAATAAATAACCTCAAGTATGTGTTGTTGATAGAAGAAGACCCGTCGTATTTTGAAAATAGACAATTTAATAGTTCGCTTAAAACCATCGTTCTCCATAGATGAAGCAGTAAACCACCTCGAGGGCCGAAGTGGTAATTCAACCAATGGGCTGCTGAGAGCAACCAACCGTGTTGCCTGAACGAAAGGAGAGGTAGCAGCATCATCAGACCTGGCTCAATGACTATCAGCTGAATTAAAAATACTAGACTTAAAACATTTGATATTCTGTCGACAACTGTTTATAACAGTTTACTCGACCAGTCTCCTAATGCCTGTATCTTTGTTGTTACAAATGACTTTCGAGCCGTTTCAGTCTATTTGATGGTCATGTTTCTCGCTGTGGTTGATAAGCGCATTATTTTCGACAAGTAAACTATAGGCTCTTCTGTCTCGCTGGTGCTATGATACTTCAGTTACAATCACCACATGGTATTTCATAAACGCTAGTATCCTTGCCATTATTATTACGTGAGCTTTTAAGGATAAGATTTTTTTTTTATAGTATTATTATTCTTAAAAACAATATCTATCTTGTCAGTTCAATTCCTATTAACTGTGTTTTTAACATTGTGTATACTTTTTAAATTCCTTTTCAATTTTGTTATTAAGAGCCTCAGTGTAGAAAATACGTCTAGCTTTGACGTATGCTTTATTATTGAAATGTTCGAGGTAACATGATTTCAAAAAACCTTTTTGGTACGTTGGTTTTTTTTTTCTTTAGATATCAATGGGTTTTAAACGCTCAAGGAAGTTAGCTGGTTAATCTACGGAGAACGATGGTATTACTCGAACTACGAAATTGGCTATTTCTAAATGAAGACCCGTTGTCCTCTTTTAACGACACTTTTTAAATTATTTATTGTTTCAAAACATCTTATTCCATGATTGCTTTAGTTTTAATCAGACTGAGAAGGAAAATCGAGTAGGTTCTCAAAAGCTCTCGTTTGTATATAAGCTTCTAATGTATATACAAATCCACAACACTGTGGACTCCTTCATCAACAACAATAATAATAATAATAATAATAATAATAATAATAATAATAATAATAATAATAATAATAATAATAATAACAGAGCACTGGGGCAATATCTGAAAACCAGTGAAGACGAGTGGCTAAAGAGTGCATGGGAAGAAGGACTAATAAAAGTAGACGAAGACCCAGAAATATACAGAGACAGGAGAAAGACAGACAGAACAGAGGACTGGCACAACAAACCAATGCACGGACAATACATGAGACAGACTAAAGAACTAGCCAGCGATGATAATTGGCAATGGCTACGGAGGGGAGAGCTAAAGAAGGAAACTGAAGGAATGATAACAGCGGCACAAGATCAGGCCCTAAGAACCAGATATGTTCAAAGAACGATAGACGGAAATAACATCTCTCCCATATGTAGGAAGTGCAATATGAAAAATGAAACCAAAAATTAAACCATAAACCACATAGCAAGTGAATGCTCGGCACTTGCACAGAACCAGTACAAAAAGAGGCATGATTCAGTGGCAAAAGCCCTCCACTGGAGCCTGTGCAAGAAACATCAGCTACCTTGCAGTAATAAGTGGTACGAACACCAACCTGAGGGAGTGATAGAAAACGATCAGGCAAAGATCCTCTGGGACTATGGTATCAGAACGGATAGGGTGATACGTGCAAACAGACCAGACGTGACGTTGATTGACAAAGTCAAGAAGAAAGTATCACTCATTGATGTCGCAATACCATGGGACACCAGAGTTGAAGAGAAAGAGAGGGAAAAAATGGATAAGTATCAAGATCTGAAAATAGAAATAAGAAGGATATGGGATATGCCAGTGGAAATCGTACCCATAATCATAGGAGCACTAGGCACGATCCCAAGATCCCTGAAAAGGAATCTAGAAAAACTAGAGGCTGAAGTAGCTCCAGGACTCATGCAGAAGAGTGTGATCCTAGAAACGGCACACATAGTAAGGAAAGTGATGGACTCCTAAGGAGGCAGGATGAACAACCCGGAACCCCACACTATAAATACCACCCAGTCGAATTGGACGACTGTGATAGAGTAAAAAAAAAAAAAAAAAAAAAAAAAAAAAATAACAATAATAATAATACCAAAATTCATGTGAATATATCATATTAAATGTCTAGGGAATCGTGAAAAAGATACACATATCTTCTTATTTGTTGCCAAAAGATAAAATTAAATTATTCATATCAAAGCTGTTGAGTTGCTGAATCCCCAACCACTATTTTATGACCATTAATAAGCTATAAGTCGAGTCATTAATTTTGCAAACTACGCCTTTTTCCTTGTTTGCTCGTCACAGTCATCCGATTACCATTATCATCTGTGAGCAATATTATTTGAATAAGCTCGCCGTTTCAAGTCTCGGAGTATATCATGGAAACAAGACCTTTCCTTTTCTCTCTCTTTCTGGCCGGCGAAATAGAAACTACGGAGCCCTGAACCCGCATAGACTAACCCGGTAGAAGCTGCTTTTGTAAGGGGCAATTCCCTTGCCATTTCGCAAAATCTAGCACCACGGTAAAGCTCTCGGCAAAAGCAAGGCATTTCTGATACTATTTCATGTATTCAGATATTCCATATACTGAAAAAGGGAACATTTCACAACACCTTTATTTCACTTTTTTGTGAACTGAATTTTAGACGACAATCATGAAATAATGAATGGTGCAATTAACGCAGAAAATTTTTATGATTTTAAGATTGCTATCATGGATAAATTCATAAGCTCATTGTTAAAAAATGACTCTTAACACCACGATAAAAGCTACACGCTGGAATATTTAGGTTATTTGGAGCAGCGAGCGAGAAAAGCCTGTAACCTAAGAATCTTGGAGTGTATTTCAAAGTGAAATGAAACACAAGTATCAGCATTGGACCTCAAAGCAAGAGTTAGTTTATATTGTTAAACAATCCCCAAATGAGACAGTGCGGTCGAGTAGGAAGGAGTCAACTTTAGCCGTCTATTTGTTTTTGCGCATTCGCGCGTTTGTTTTACGTGAATATATTTAGTTTACAATATCTCCTTCACCCGATAATATCTACTAGTTTAATGAAGCAATATTGAGGACTTTAGCTTCCTCGCTTCCTACCCGTAAATAATCTCAGCACTGGATAGAAAATAAAACACAAAGCATTTATGCACATTTTATTATCAAAGTCGAAATTTCGTTTAGCCTTAACTTGGGTTGTTATCGCAAGTCCATCATTTCAAGTTTGTTGAACTCGGTCTTTTAAAGAAGGTTGGATTCTTTGCCCATCATTTCCTAGGACCTTGAACATGCAAATCGTTCAAGTATTTTATAACTGCAAGGCTTGGTCTTATTGCTTATCATATTCTTCCCATTTATTGATATCAGAAGTAGACGCACTTAGGTGATAATTTTGGATAAAGGAAAGAAAATTCAGTACAGGGACGCAGCCTCTTTCTCAGGCTGATAGTTTCAACTAAGTTTGGTTGGCTTTTGAAAAATATTTCGGCCACTGTTTGGTTGTTGTGTGCGTGGAATCATAAGGAACCATCCGCGTCTTCTCACTTCTCATCAGCGCATACTGGTATCGAATATCACTGACCATCTCATTATTCACCAGTTAACATCTGCTGAAGTTTTATTCAAGACGTGAATCTGTGTCTTACCTAAACAATCACAACAAATTTAGTTGTGAAATTGAGCTTTTCAAATTTAAGAGTATTGACCATATTGAAGGTTCCGTGTCCTGGCATTTCCTTGCCTTAAAATGATGTATGCAAATAAGAAACCGGACTGAATTCATTAATTGGAAATATGCTAGTTACACCGAGACTAGGGAGCGATCCAAGGTTTAGGAATTTCCATTCAATATAGAAAAACAACTCTGAAATGTATCGTAACATAAGTTGTACGATTCGCGTCGACTAATTTTTAAATTGTCTAAGTTTCCACCTATTCATTAACCTTTACGAATTATCTGGCGGATGTCACATTCGTCGTATAAACTTTTTCATGTCCTCTCGGAATACCAGATGGTGTAGTCTTACGTCCAAGCTATTCTCGACTTGAGAATCAAATAGAAAATACTTTGTATGCAATCTATTTAATCTTCTTGAAGAGTGTCAGATAACTAGACACTTGTCAGTCTTTGGCATTTTGGGCTCATAGATAATACATAAAAAAGACAGCAATTCACTAGCTTTTGTCCCAGGTTATCATTAACCTTTAATTCCAAATTATAAACTTTTAGGCTCTGTACAAAAACAATTCACCAAACTTTTGTAGTCACAGTATCACATGAAACCAAGAAATTTAGTTGAAATATATGCAAACACATTACTGTCGTGCTTTATTTGTCGTTGTTCTGATATTTAGAACGTTTTATTGACACTGACTTTAGTTTTCTCTTGTAAAAGGTGGTGAAATAAAACCAGAATCAAAGCTGTAACTCTGTGTATTTACCAATTCTTTAAAATCAATAGAGTTTGTTTTGGGATTACAATGAAGAGGCCCCGTCCTCAATTGCCCTAATAATGTAGATCGAACGGTAGACTAACAAAGAGGAGGATATCGTAACCAATATAAGGAACATTCATTCAAAACCATAACAATTCACTGTCTACACTAACATCTTCCATTATTTATACTACAGCATCACAGTAGAGAACATAACAAAAACAATCCAGCTCTGTGGTAGGACCATTTTTTATGTTTGAGCTTATATAGCGAAATTAAATCTATGAGTTTCACACAGTCCTGTATAAAAATGCTAATATTACTTCACATAGTTATGACGGAATATGTTTCGAAAACAAAGTTAAAGACGACAATGACATAAATAATAACCATAATTCTCACTTACATCGGGGAATGGAATAGTCAAGTTAAAAGGGACTTAGGATGGGAGCCACTGAGGGCAGGGCACATTTGGGACATTGACCCTGGACTGCTGATCCAAGGTTTTGTAAACGGGATCAAACAGATCATCCCTGTACATCTGGCAACCACGATTGGGAGTCTGGCAGCGTGGAATGATTGGTTAAATTCATGACGTCACGGCCTACTTTGTAACAGCACTGAAACAACAGACTACTTTCAACAACGTTTAACATGAGGGGAATGAATGACTTCCAAGTGCTTTTCACTCTAGCATGATGAAATGAGAACACACAAAAGGATGCATTTTCTTTTCTCTGAAGAGACTGTCGGGATGGGCAAATGTATTTATAGGTGCTTCAGTGCTCGCTATGTTTAGTGGTAGGAGTAGGCCTAGTCACCACGAATGAGAGAAAACTCCCTTAGATACTGTACAACCCTAACGTATTCAATCTATAGTACTTTTACTACATGCTAACATTATGACTTCGATGTCTAACAGGGAGCCGCACTCACAACCGTGGTTGTCTGGCTACAATCATACATAATAAATCATACATAATACATTATACATGGTCAGGGTAATTGAACTCTATTATAATCTCACCATTATGTAAGAATACAAATTCCCTTTCTTTATTTACTCCTAAACAGTTTGATTTTGATTTTTGTGTTCATTAAGTATGTGCCAAAAATAGACAATATAACTCCTTCAGTACCACACACAAAAGTTCCTCTAAAAATATTTTCAAAATAGGTACAAAGTTCCCAAAACATAATATATATACTGTGTATAAACAATTCCATGTTCAAGTATATAAAGGACAACCAATTGGCAAAATATATAGATATATTTATATATATGGCAATCTATAACCCCCAAAAAAACCTTGTTGGGAATGGCTACCACAGGATTTGAACCGGAACCACAACAAGGGCTTGCGATACTTCACGAACAAAAAGTATATAACATCTTCACCAGAAAAAAAAAATACTTAGGAAAAGAGAAAAAAAAGGACCTGAAATAATGAGAGGGGGGAATTTCGGTTAAGGGCAGAGATATAAAGGAAAAAACCAAAAATCATTTATGAGAAATAGGCACCTGGGGCCTCACAGTGCAGCAAGCAATAAGATTAGAAAGTATATTGTACCTATATGTATAATATTTACAAGCCAAATTTATACATCTCAAAAATCTTATTTAATGCTAGCTAGGCTAAGGCTTCTTAGTCTCTTTTGAAACACAGGACAACATATTTTGAAGTGAGCAGAGGAAAACATTCATTGACAATTTGCCTTCCAAGACCACGAACGAACGATATACACAAACGGCGCTTCACAAACACTTTCTTACATCCATTCCTGTTTTTCTTATTAAATATATTTCATAATATATATATCTCCACTATCGCATAAATTATACACGCTAATCCTATAAATCCATCCGCGAATATACAAAAAGAATGCACCACAAAAACATCTCTAACGTCATCACTGTTAGGATGGTTTATTGAACCAGTGACCAGTGTACATTTGTTTCATATTTTAAGGATTTTTATTTCTTAAGCGTGGTTTCCAGTTAGGAAGATATTTTTTTGTAGGGGGATAAATATGACCAATATAAACTGCAGAGGGTTAAGTGTAAGGCACCCTGAAATTAGAAACCACCACATTTTCCCCTCCCACAGAGGCAGGTAATCTTGACTTATTAAATTTTCAGTATTCAATCAATTAACAATAAAAGTTATTTTCCTTCAAGTCAACTTGACTTTTCCTAGTTTAAAGAGGCAATAAGATTAAAAATAAATAAATAAATAAAAAACTGGCCTCTTCCGTCATCTGCCAACGGCGTGGGGAGAAATTGTGCTTGAAAATAATACTTTCTTTTACTGAGCTCATAATATCATATCACGCACGAAACATGGGGTTAGATTCCATTGCTAACGACCGCTCCCGTACAACTGAAACGAAATATTAGTCCCCGACTAAGTAATTCAGGCATTTTAACTGAGAATGAACGCAAAATACGACAATGTAGACGATGATTGCGCAATAAAGAACTTAATGGTGAAAAAATTGTTATGAATAAAGTTCTTGTGTCCTGCCAAGAATATGAAAACGCTTGAAACACAAAAAAATGTCTCGCCTATCTATTGTTCTTAACCGTACCATCCACTAATTGAGATTGTTAGCTTTCAATAGGCAGCTGATAAGTCTGATCTAATGTCTCCTAATTCCCAAAGACTGCTAATAATAAAGTAGACAAGGATATCCAATGTCGTAAAATTTGTTCACAGCGATTTAATAAAGAAAGACAATGTAGCTGAGTAAGTTCCATAAAACCAAAGGAAAACGTTTAAACATTAAATTTCTCATTCAAGTTATCAATTTCTTACTCTCAGGGTAAAATACAGCCCAATTGTAGCATTGATTGTGGTATGCATTTGATAGAGCAAACAAATGAAGTAACAGAACTTAATTAGAATCGATTAAAAGCTATTACTTAATGCTACAATGATCCCAAATACCGGAGAGTAATTTTTTGTTAAAGCTAATTAGTCTACTTATGGCATGCTATTAACATGATCATTACCGTTATTCATTTATTTATTTTTTGCTTTGTTTTGAAATAAATTCATACGAATTTTTTTTTTCTCAGATAAGCTTACATGAATAAGGAGTAATAAAAAGATATGACCTGCTCAATGAGGAAGTTCAAAATATGGTGGATAATAACTACATGAAACATGGTCACTGAAAACTGACAATTTTGCTTTGACGGTCAAACTACTCACTTTTCCAGAAGTCCAAATCCCATAATAAATCAAAGCGAAAATAAAAACTTTTCATTCCTTTTCACGTATCACATATTAATCAAGTAAACACAGTCAAGACTGAGACTATAATCATGTAGAAGTACCTGTCACCCACGTTGGAGTTTATTGGATCTGTCAAATTCAGTTGCATTTGGTATTTTACGCAATATCTATTATAACACCATTATATTTACTGCTTTAAAAATATTTTACTCTTGAATTTTTTTCAGTTCTACTAAATGATTGATCACCAAAAAGATATTTTCCCCGACTTCCAGAATGGGTGGCAGGAATATACTTGTTTAAAAGTATTTGAAAATGATAATCACATCAACATTGACGGCAGCAATCCATGTTACCATTGTGACCTGCGAAAGATATGAACTTTAGTTGTGGGTGGCAGCGCTGACGAAAGAACACAAAATCAATGATGTGGTTCTGGACGAAGGCTTGTACACTTGAGCCTTGGAGCCCTATAGAACAACGCTGAAACACACATTGCCGTTGCTTCGCTAGTTCGCTACTGAGGAACAACATTTGAGCGACTCTGAGAAAGAAACCTCACGAATGTGACTCAATCTGCGCCATGATCGAAACTTATTCTAGACGGGAATTGAGAGGATCATCAGACTATTACCATTACCCTCCAATGATTTCTCGTGATTTTTTCCTCAAAACCGGCGATCGGAAGAATCTCTTGAAACGCGCTCATCGTGAGGATCTCAGATAATTGTGCCCTCGTTTAATCTAGCCCTCAAGCCTTCATCGGACCGAAATAAACAGATATGGAAATGACGCAAGACTGCCACTGAACTACTCTGATAATCAATGTAGACGTACCGGAAACATTATTTTCCGGTAAGTGCAAGAAGAGTCTCTTCTTATCACCTAGCCCGAACTTTGCCAAAGAAAAAAAAATCATTCTCCATTTAGCTGGGATTTTCTTACAGTAGACGGCAACTGCCTGAGCAAATGCCAAGGTGTGACGCAAGATTATTATCAAACGATTCATCGAATACGGTTCACAGAACAAAACTCTCTGTAGCAAAAGCTGATCATGACACACACTTACACACATATGTCCAAGGGAGTTTACTCGTCAGATGGCCGAAAGAACCATCAGTTTCCACTTTGCGTGAATACATTAAACAAATATCACAACACGTCATCCACCTACAATGTGGGTGGGATTTTTCTCCTTGATACAAATATCAAAGTATATATATCTATATTTATATATTTCTATAAGCTAAAGCATTAAGGAAATATTTACTCTTTCTCCAGTATGTATTACAATTCTGAAAAAACGGCTTGCAGAAGGTATGTCGTCAGTGAGGAGTGGAAACAGTTCGAATATTGTGAAGTGGGAAAACAGCTAATAGGATTGGAGGAAAAATACAAAATAGGCTTTCACCAAAACCAAGCCGATATGATATAAACATCAAAACGAACGCGTGAAAAATGAAAAAGCGAGACACATGGCAAACCCAAAACAGTGAAACGCTTTCTTGGAGCAAATAATTGCAAAAATATACATAAAAACTATGAGAGAGAGAGGAGAGAGAGAGAGAGTGGAATCGGCAACTCATCTTGCAAGAGCCTCCCATGGGCGTCTAAGGAGGAGGAAGGGGGGGAGGGGGAAAGGTATGGAAGGTGTGTGAAAGAGTGGGAATGATGCAAGAAAAGAAGGGTTGGGGAGACTGAGGGGGAATAACAGGAAGGGAGGGAGTCAAGTTTGACAGGTGTCTGAGGTTAATGTAATTCTCTGGCCGGAAAAAGATGGATGTCCTCAAAAAACGATGATTGAGCGATAAAAACACTTGACATGTAGAACACACACACATAAACTTTATAACGTGCATGGTATATTAATAATAATTTGCCTTTACCTATTCAAAAGACTTGCTTTCAGAAAATATATGTTATATATGTATATGTATGTATATAATAATAAAGAGACTTTAAAATACAACCACTACATCGACTCTGAGGGTGATTATTATAAGATACAATAAACAAAAACCTCAACAAGGAGACCTGACAAACTTCAGATGAAAAAAAGTATAAAATAAAATAAAACTGACATCAAAGAATAGAAGGACAAGAGAGGGAGAGAAGATAAGAGAGGGGGGCTTTTGATACAAACTGACACCGAGACTAGAACCTTCCATGGGAAAGTTGACGAGTGCCGCCAGCATTTGTCTTTTTAGTCATTTTCATAAATAAGAAACCTACTTTCCATGCAGTCTTTGTTTTTTAATTCTTTTACAAATATTGTAAAAGAGAACGTCTAAATTGAAGCACCTTCCTACCAGCCTTGTACTCACGGAACGCAAGAGGTGTGAATGGATATATGGTGAGAAGATAGAAAGCGTTTCCTACCGTTAGGATGTGGTGGAGGAGGGGGAAATAAAAGGAAGGGGGGAGGGCCAAGAAAGTGAGAATTGAAGAGAGAAAGACCAGTGAAGGGAAGGATGGTCGGTGCTCGCAGACTGATGAAATTTTCCCCTACGTCCAAATTGTACATAAACCAAATGATTACTTTTTAACTAGGAATCCAAATGACGCACAATCACGCACACACTATCACACGCTTTCCGCCCCACCCCCCAAGCATGACAACCGCACACACCTATACATATATATACATTCACATGCACACTTCTAAACTATCCCCGATCCATTTAAAACTACAAGGGGTGTACACTGGGCGGTAGAAGTCGGACGACCAGGAATGAGGTTAGAAGCAGCATGATGGAGGGGATGCCCATCGCACCGCCACCCACGCTGCTGCTGGCAATTGCTGCTTGCATGCATTCCTCTGCAAGAGAGAAAAGCACAAGATTAGTAGTGATCAGCTGTCATCATTTCTATCAAGAGAGTGATTGAACCACGGGTGTCGGCCGGGCGTATATCTTTAATCACTGTGAATTTACCTAGTAATTATAGTAATTACACGCTACACTTTTAAATTATGATGTATTTAATTATTTATCTTTCATCAGTAAATTTATTTTGCTATACACATAGCTGTCTTTTCTGATTTTTTTTTCTTTCGATTGAAGACACATTTCAATTCACAGACTTCTGCCTCTTTACTTGAGAATTGGATACTGACAGTGACAAAATTGATTTATTCTAATAACACATGATACCGAAATCTAGTCATACCTGCAAGCGTTGCATTGAGAGCGATGGGCGCGTCCTGCTGCCGCTGGATACAAGTATCGTGCCGTGCCGTGAGGGAGAGGGTATGGGATGGATTTCCGGGGGAAGCCGTCACACTGTAGGCAAAGCAAACTCTCCGAGGAGAATACGATGCTCTCGACATTGGAGACGCCACGACGTATGTCACCCCTTCGGACTCCCACTGACCATGGCAATGATAGGCTGGTGAGGGAAAAAGGAATAAATTTGAAACACAGAAACGTACTTAACCTAACTTTTGAATTTCTCCAACACTTATAATCAGCTTTTAAAGTCACTATCACTCCGATACGGTTTTAGCCTTGTATATCGATGAACACTCGTACTTAGTTTTAGCTTTTGAACACGGTATTTCTATCTATTCATGAAAAACCCAACATTTCTCTTTGGCCACAACATGGGAGACGACATCATCAAAATAGTTTATCAGTTACCGGTTTTCAGCAAAAGTGCTGTTGTCACTATCAAATGTTTTATTTCAGAATCTAATTTTGAAAGTTTTTCAACATAACCGAATTTGCAGCATAATCCAATAAAAACAGTAATATACTGATCTGGCGACAGACATTAAGCCTTCATTACACAATCTGATTGGTACAAAGGCAATTGTCACTATAAAGATATAAACGAAGACTTAAGGGCTCAAGATTTCCAGGTACAATCACGATGCTACATTGAATAATTTACTTGGGAAAAAGCCAAGCACCAGACCAACATAAATCTAGATCCTACCCGAATCCGAGAGGTATAAAATACAATTATTTGTAGTGTGCCTTTGTAATTTCTTGTGTGAAATTTCAATTAGGTTCTGTCGTGATCAAACACCGCTCATACGATTACAATTAAGTGATACTAATTAGATTTCCGACTCGGGAATAAAAATAAGCTCTCCCTAAACATGAAACACATGGAGCTGCAGGGCACTTTCTCGTCGACTACAAAGACAACACAGTTAATTGCATCATATCCAACAACCCCTTTTCTCCTTAGCGGAGAAATCAAGGAAAAAATGACGCAACTCGTATCCACAGGGGCAATTCGTGTAAAGTGCTGATGAAGACGACGCACACAAGAGTAACTACAAATGTATCAGCCTAAGTCTCTCTCTCTCTCTCTCTCTCTCTCTCTCTCTCTCTCTCTCTCTCTCTCAAAGATCCTGGCACTGACATTAGTTAATCTTGGCTAACAAAAAGAAACTCGCTTAAGAACACAAGCAGCAACGAAACCACGACTTTGTTACGTCAGAGAAAAAGTGGAAAGCCTTTGAGGTGGTGCGTCCTGTCCGTGACAGCATCATGCCTTAGGGACAGAGCAAACTCAGGAGAGCCGCAACATTAAGAACCTACAGGCGTTCGGGGATGGCCGGGTGGGTGAATGTTGTGTAAGCAAGAAGGTTACATCTCAATAGTAAGAGATTTATCGCGTACTTTTCTTTCTGGCTTATTCAAAACTAAAGACAAAAATTCAAGTAACAATGAGAAGATTATTTTTCTCGGAAACTGCTTTCACGCCAAACAACCCAAGTTCAGAGCAAGTAATGAGTTTAACTTTACCGCAAACACAACCCACTTGGTTATCTTCAAAATATTTTTAATCGGTAACATTTTCTTTCCCCTGACGGCAGCATTTGGTCATCTAAATAAGTCACACAAGATAATCATCTTGAAATTTCGATAGTAGATCTTCTACAGGCGTTTAATAATTCTACTTACACCTTTTAACATAATATCGAAAGAGGTTAATCTAAATGTCATTAAAATGAAAATGTTTCAAGATTATTTACAATGACGAACCAGAACATCAGAGCGGATATGACTTGGCATGTCAGTAGGAAAGTTGTGTCAGGAATTAAGGGCTTGAATTCTGATCGTTGGAGGAAAATAAAGAAAAAAAAGAAAGGGCGTTTTAGGCCATAAGATTTCGAACTCTTCGAAGATATCAGAGTAAAATTATGATAAAATAAGGAAAATAAAAATTGTCATTCACCTACGAAATTTATACTTAACGTAACTGACTAGATAATGAGAGCAGCTTTGGAATGTTCATACTTACAGAAGACTGATTCCTGTGGGCATCGCGAGCTCAATTCCAGGGTGTTGCCGCTGTCGCACCCGACGGTGACGTGGGTGAAGGTGGGCGACTTCTTTCCGTTGCAGGTCGGATCAGGGTCCCTAACTCTGTACCTCCCATATGGGCCACACGGCCCTGGGGGACCTCCTGCAGCTACCAAGGTGGTTATGTTCGCCTTTTCCGCGGACCAGAAGTGCGTGTCGCAGGCTTCGTCCGCCGTAATGGCCAGGATTCCAAACTGGACTTGGACAACGTGTTCATCTCGCCGGTATATTCGCATGCATTGGTATCCGGTTTTACTGGAAAGATAAACGAGAATGGTCACACCGATTGGTTAAATAAAGGTGAACTGTATAAAAATGAAATGATCTCCCTCGTTATCCAAAAGGTAAGGAGTCTAATATACACGACAATTGAAAGAAAGATTAAGGAAAGGGAAATTTGTCAGATGGTCGTGTGTTGACCAAGTGCTTCTTTACCCGTCATCTGCTGCATATTTACGTGTGTTGTGTTTCCTTTTAAAAGGTGATTACCACAAGATGAATTTCTCGATATAAAACTCACCATCCTACAGTGACGTGTGTCACAAAGGTGACGACATCTTCCTCAGAGTGGTCGCTGTTACGGTGCTCTCGGTGATCTCGGTGGTGGCCGTGATGGTTCCCGCCGTGGTGTTCGTTATGGTGGTGTTCGTGAGTCTCGTGGTGTTCGGTGGGGGACCTTTGATGTTTCAGGTCTCGATGGCACAGCAGACGGAGATCAGTTTGGCCACGAGTCTGGTGGAAAGCGAAATATAGCTTCTTCAATTCACGTGTACTTCATGGAAAATACAGCTAAGGAAATATACTACAACAATATAGCTGAAGAAAGTAAAATGCAGACCACATCATTTCGGAAGTTCAACCCTACCTCCAAATCCTCAGGTGCCTGTGTACCATTGCTTATCCGGAGAGTGGTGTCTTTATGATACAGGTAATAGCTCTGCGTGTAGTCGAGAGTGTGCCAGTGCTGATGAGCCGTCAGCCAGGAAGGAAACTTGCACCCCCTTGGATGTGTCACTGGAAAGAAGGAATTACTTCACTGTCAAACCTACACACTCAGTGACATATGAGAACAAAAATTCAAATCTACTGACTCGGCCTATGTACACATTCATTACGAGGTGATACAAGTATCGTTTTTAAACAATGTAAACATAGCTCAGATATCTATTAAAAATGTCTAGAAGAGGCGTATAAAACTGTCTGGCTGACTGGAAACTGCAAGGAATATAAAATGGTCTAGCAGACTAGTTCGGGCTAATTATTATGACAAAATATTCAGAAGTGGATATGAAGATTTTGATGTAGGTCCAGTTTGTTTGTTTATTAACGGGATTACGGAAAAAGTGACGCACCATGATATTTGGAGGATAAGACCTCCAGCAGGAGATGAACTGGAAAACTAGAAGAACTGAATTGGGCAAAAGATGGAGAGAGAGGACGGGTGCTCGAATGAAGAAACAAGAGGATGAAAGTGAAGACACGACTAACCAAGGAGCGAAAGCTACCCCGTAGTAGGTTACCACCTAAAAGGTATAATGCAATTATTATTATTTTATTAATTTCGTGAACTCAGAAACAGCAAAGGACTATACTGAATTCAATCCATACAAACTGGTAGTCATTTTTCGTTAAATTATATATAAACGCGAGCGTTTGGGCAGCGCACATCACCAAAAAGTTTTTTTTCCTATTTCTCTCTAAATCTAATTCCTTGCGGACAGTGACCAGGTCCACCTTTGGTAACAATATTCTAAAAAAAAAAAAAATAAAAATCGTACTCAACCTTTTACGTAATCCTGCTAATAAACATGCAGGACCAAAAAATACAAATGTCGAAAATAATATAAAATTCCGAAACTCATTCGGATTCTGTTTTTATTTTTTATTTTATTTTTTATCTTTTTTAGCACAAAGAAGGAAGGAATACTACACGCTTGTTTGTGATTTTTCGTCTCTTCAAAGAACCCAAAATTTATTTGACAGTTAAAACGAAATAAAAAATAGAATATTCTAAGACTTTTAGCGGTATACAAGTATTTCCTCGGTAATAGAATTTGAAAAATTTTCTCTCACTTTTTTCCCTACCTAGAATTTCTCTTGCTACTTTCACGAACATTGTGCAAGCGTCAGGTTCTATGAAACACTTTATCGCACTTTAAGTTCTGCTATTCCATGACTAAAAAAAATAGATAACTTGCTCCAAATTGTATTTAGTGAATGGAAAGTCAAATGTTGCTGGCAAAGTCAGTGCCATCGTATTTAGCAAATAAAAAAATGCATTTTTTGGCTATTTCAATTTTTTTTTACTATTTTTACAGTACATGTTTGAAGTTTTCTAATTTAATTATTTCGAATTTCAGCAAGAGTTTGTAGCCTACTCGACCTTCTGCTATCAAGACCATCTTACATTCCCTAAATGGAATTATTCTCTTTCTGTTTCTCCTGTCCTTCCCTACGATAATAGCTATACGACCCTCATGGTTTTTGTTTCAGGTTAACACATCAAAATATCTCGTCCATCACTGTTCATTAAAAAATCTAACCGTTCTTACCACTTCTGAACTTCATGACAGCCTCCCGTCATTCCCAGGGATAGTGCCATAAAAAATTCCACTTATTTACTTCAATAAAAAGTTCCAGTCCTTACCTCCGGTTAACTTCATGAAAAAGTCCCGTTTTTACCTCGTGCAACGTCATAAAATGTCAAATCTTTATCTCTGTGTAACTGCACAAACAATTCCAGTTACCGCCTCACCAGCGTTTAATAAAAGAAAATAAAAGTCTCTCTCCTCTAGCTATCTCTTGATTACCTCCAGCTATCTACGCAGCATTCGCTCACTCATTTCACAAAATTCTTCCCTCGTCCTTACCTCGAGACAACTTCATGGTCTTGCTTCCTTCCAGGGCCGAGATGAGGCCCTGACAAGTGGCGTCAGCAGACTGAGCCAAGTTCCATGTATGGGTGTCTTCCTTTCGGTGCGGTCGTTCGTATATAAAGCATCTGTACCGGTCTTCGTCGTTATTGGCGTGTTTGTGGCCAATTTTCCCAACCAGGTAGTGGTTGGAGCCCTCCTTCCACGATCCAAGGCATTCAAGTTCCTCCTCTGGGAAAGACAAATTTTACATGAATATTAGGAGTACTTAATCAGAACCTGGCAGAAATAGCCATACAAAAAAAGAGAACAGGAATTTATACTGTTTACATGTACTATATATTTGGCCTGAAACAGGATTCCTACTGGATGCAAGAGTAAACATCCATATACGGTTTAATTACTTCGGGTGGTTTCCATGAACCACAGCATTTGCTTACAATAAGCATTACTACAATATGAATGCAGATACTTTGTTTCATCCAGTCAAATCATATTTCTCGCTTTACATTAATAAATCATAATTAACTGGCCTTCCTGAGTCCTTGATTATAAATAAGGGAATTAAGTTACTACTAATCATAAAGACTCGTGGTTTCTGCAACCTTCCTTCCTTAATCCATCAGGATTATGTATATGTATGTGTATAATGTATAGATACAGTATATGTACACATATATAGTATATATATAATGAATGTACATACATAGTACATACATACATATTTGTGTTTAAAATATATATGCTATATATTTATTACAAATGTATGTTTTTATATGTATGTAAAGATAGATAGATAGATAGACTTACCGTAACTTTCAGATCCTGGAACATCGGCGCAAGCTTGATGTCTGAATCTGAGTCTGGTTTCCTCAGCGCAAGTATCCACCTGTAACGATAACATTCTATATCAATATTTTTAGACATTAATGCATTTATGGGAATTTCAAGATTGCGAACCTATTCAGTTTTTCTTCTTTTTTTCACACGCAATAAGCTGGTACTTCGTTTTCCCACATTGCTACTTTGAGTTTTTAACATGTGCACACAGATGACCGTTAAAACATGATGGGTTATAAGTCATCAAATCAGTCCCAACTGTTTTTCGATACATTAGAAATTTTGAAACTGAAGAGTCCAGCAGTCCAGTATTTTTTTTTTTTTTTTTTTTTTTTATATAGAAGACAGGAGACTTTTTCCGCCGGAAAGAAAACTCGTACACTTATTGCATAAAGTTTGCTCTTCACTGTAAATAAACCGTTTCATGTCGTGAAATGAAAACTATTATTTGGAACATGATGAAAAAATAAGTTTTCTTCTTCCTAACATTCTATCATATTTTGCCTGTGAAAAGTGTCGCCCAGAAGCAGAGACTAAAAGTACCATTCTGCAGGCGGCATCTCTTCCAGTTTTATCAAGGGTAATTCCGGGCAGGGGCTTTCAGCACCTGTCCCGCGTCCCACAAAAGCATCGCTACTTCAAATGAGATTGGGAGAAAGACTGATTGGGTAGTCAGCGCCTGTGGCTGGCCCTCCCTAGTTTCTCTGTTCAATCATATCGAGGCAACTCTCATATCAAATCAGGGGTGGAAACTCCAAAGAAACGCCATATTGAATCAGGCGGACGAGAGACGCATGGCCGCAATTTCTGCATTCAAGACCAGATGGATTTCACCTCGATGCCTCGTCCTCGTCCTCGCGGAAGGACAGGTTCCGGACGCTCAATGAAAGTTCCATAACAGTGAATTGAAAAGAAAAAGAGGGTAACCTCGTAATTAAAATGTTCAAAACCATATAGTTTTTTTTCTTTAATCAACGCCAGATGTCTGAAGAAAAATGTTCAAAATTAATTGCAAGCATCCTCGAAGATTCGGGTATTTAAAATAAGATATATTACTAGGCATTATAAAATGAAATTAAATGGTATGGTAATTATCAATTCGTGTAATCATTAACATCGTTAAAAGCAATGATGAAGACGACGATATGAACAATTACAATAACTTCCCTTTAATCTTTTTAGATTACCACATAAAGTCAAGATACAATTAAAGATGGAACACATCTGGCTGGTTTCATAATCTATTCTTTATTCTTCCTCGTGGTACATCAGCACACGTACAAGCATAAATGCATACAAGCTTATACCATTTCTAAGAAAAGGCAGCAATGAATATCGGCTCTACTGATGCAAAAGCCCTTCAGCTCCCACCACTTTACTCTCTCGAAATATAAGGAAGTCAAAGCATTACACCGACGTCGATTCACATTTCCAGTTTCATATTAATTTAAGCGCGTCACATAAATTAAATGAGGATTCCCCATGAATTATACAAAACACATATTTCATTAAAATGGAATATCCTTCTAATCCGGCAATAAATATTACTGAAAATAGGAATTAAAGGATTAGTCGAAAATTGAAACAAATTCGTCATGCATATTCAGTGTTGATCAATTTTGTGTCGCTTTGTAAAAAGTTTTCGCAAAACATTACGAGCGTTTAGCATAAACGACAAAAAATATTAATACCTCCCAGGCCAATTTTTCCAGGCGCAATTTCAAATTAATTTTCGTATTTTTCCTCTGCATCTATTAAATTACATTTACTGCAATTTGTTTTTACTGTGATTCCAATGTATAATTGCATAAATGCAGTGATATTTCAATATATTTAATTATGACGTGGATTAGCTTTTGCATATATTTGTACACATTTTGCACCAGACAGGCACGTTTTTATATTTGCGTTAGAAATATAAATTTATAACACTAAATGGTTAACACACAAGCATACATAGGCACATCTTTATCAGCAGTAACCCAATACTCGTCATTGTGGGTAGAATCGGCGAAAAACGCGACTGAGGTCTTTGCTACATTCATCATCTTTCTGCTGAATCGGTGATGATTGCACAGCCCATTTTTACGCATGACAAAAGCCTCAAAACCAAAGGCTGACTCCTCATTTTTTTTTTTTATCTCCCACACACACACACACACACAATGCTGCCATTCCTGGATGTCTGGGTGTTTCCATTTGAAACTTTTGCACACCATCAATCCAACCTTTTCAAGTTGTGTTCTTCCACTTTACTCCACAGACTAACTAGGAAACAGCCTTTCACCAATCATCTACAACCAGACCACGTACCCCATCCTTCCAGTATACCTCGTAACTCTACAATGACTTAGAAGAGGGCTCATTCCAATAGCTTCACTTTTTTCTTTCAGTGAAACAAAGCACACCTTATTTCAATAAAGAAAAGACTTTAAATTGTTCATGCATTCTGATTCTACCTGCCTAATCACCCGGTGTTCCGGTGGATTTTACAGAGCTGTCACCGTTATTATTGCCTTGCCTCCTCGTTAACGCTCACCATAAAGGTGATATTCACTCTGGGTCTGAGTTACCATTCCTCAGCCAACCACGCCAACTATTATCACTTAATCTACGCCAATTATAGCGTCAAGATCTTATGTTGGTCTTTTGTTTTTCAACTTCGTCTCCAAATACAATCAATCCTCAGTTTTTATGT
This sequence comes from Macrobrachium nipponense, assembly GCF_015104395.2. Classification (NCBI taxonomy): domain Eukaryota; kingdom Metazoa; phylum Arthropoda; class Malacostraca; order Decapoda; family Palaemonidae; genus Macrobrachium; species Macrobrachium nipponense. Next base: position 35,290,306 of record NC_061089.1, read on the forward strand.
CTCCGCAAATGCAACGTATTCTTCGTAATCATCAGTAATCCTGCATCCATCCAAAACCTCTTCTCTCTATCAATTTCGTTTATTCAACCAAGATACAAATGCGTTATTTTGCTTTCATTCGACCAAACTGGAATACTGAACTCATAATTTGGTGCTTTATATATCCTTCTACTCTTCAATCAGACAGAATCAAAATCAATTTGTCTACACATTAATCCAAACTAAACTCTTCCCCCTAACGCCAGCAGTTGGAATTCTCTTCCTGTGAGGCTAACCCCGCTCTTTTTAATCGTAATTCTTCTCCTTATCGTGCTTACGCTGATTAGAAAGGGACTATTTCATTCGCTTCAACTTTAAGCCGTTTCCCCATCAATGGATGTATCTAGAGAAAAAACAAAATAGTTAAGACCACATTCATACCTAAGTGCTTTATCGTGGAAGAAGCGCCTGTGTAGAAAACCTCCATAACATTAGCTATTTCATACCTCTATAAAGTAGGCTCATCATCAGCTTTACGAATCCGTCCCCTACCCTTATCCCCGCTGCGCCATTCAGCTATACCTTGCTGGCACTAGAGCATTATGTATTTATACATGTAAGTATATATATTATATATATATCTATATATATATATATATATATATGGTATATAATATTATATATAATATATGACAACTTGTACCAAGATTTTTTATGATTTCAATTGAGCCACAAATATGCCACTAATTACAAATATCCCACTAATACAGAATTCACTTTACAACGCGAGGAGCTTCCACCCTTTGCATAGATAGATTCGAAATCTGGCCAGGGTAGGAACACCTTGGTTGTAAGTTTTTCCCAGGGGAAAGTGAAGTCGATATAAATGTGTTTTTTGCTGTTTAATACCTGAATACGTGATAATATCGCAAATTAAATTAATTTGCTTCTTACTTACAGAGATAGGTACTCAAATGACAAAGTAAAGGTTTTACGTATAGGATGAGGCGGAATTTATACTGTGTACGGTCACATAAACGAAGAATCAATGAAACTATTATTATGGGGAGAATATCGAGAACTCTTACTGACAGTTTATTTACAGAATGGACTTGGCATGTCCTCGAACGTTCCCATGTGGACACGTTTAATTATGCACCACAATTCTCCCTCAGAGCGCATGGCAATCTCTTATCTAAAACGAGCCAACAGGTCTTCAATGGCAAACGTCCTTTGCGGGTGACGAGTCAATACCATTTACTTTTGACTGGGTTCTGCGGTCGCTCGTTTCAGTTTGCATGCGAAAGCAGTTAAGCTTTTTCTCTCCGAGAAATTCATAAGCGTTCTCCGAAAAGCAGACCTCTCCATATTACTTTCAAGGAAAATTATGAGTATTTTGGCTTTAGTAATTACATGGCCACGCTACTGCAGAGCACAATGGGGCTGTACTCGCGTAGCAGGAAACTTTGATTCAGTATTGAAGCTTTCCAGATATCACGTTATTTTCTTGAATATTTGGTCATATTCATCATTTTCATGACTTCAGCAAGGACAAAGCGAATTGTTTGCCATGCAAACGATATCCAAACACGTCAGGCAGGGAGGGATTCAGTGAAAACGTCTGCTTCGCTTCCAGAATAGAAAATGATATGTTTATTTTATCGCTTCTATTCTGAATCTCAGTCAATTCGCTCGCTGATTTTGTTTAGGTTTTCAAATAAACATTTTGAGCTTTTTTTCGTTAAACTAAAATTACGGGGGGAAAATTGTGTCAGAGGGATTAACGATTATATTTTAATATACATAAAAAGCATTGCCTAATATCCTTAACATGCATCATATAATACATATAGTATTTATATAAGGATGCAGTAAGTGGAAACAAACTGGTACATACAAAAAAAATCTTCATTTGTGCCGACGTTTCAAGACAAGAAGTCTCATTTTCAAGGCTGCAATAAAAAAACAACCATTTTAAACTATAAATACACTTGAGTTACATAGAAAACTACTTAAAAAAATATTTGTATGTACATAGCGATAAATAAAGCATCGTTGGAGGTACCAACCTATAGAGAAGAGATAAGGAAGGCGACGGGAAGACGGGCAAGTGAAAAGCGAAAAGCCGGTTACGACCGGTACAGAGGGATGGAGGAGTTTTCGGGCATTCAACAATGGAACTGTCAGTTTAATTTGTGATTTCAGAATCAGAATAGAGTGTGCTAGCTCGGAAGAGTTCCTGGTAATGATTTTAAATTGATCATGTTCGGTATTATTGCCACATTTTTTTTACATGCTCTCTGATATTTGAAAATTCTGAATTACTCAGTTTATTTCATGTTCTATAGTTCACCCCTTCAAAGGAAGTCTTTGAGTGCAACCCACGTAAGTTCCTTGAGAACACCGAGGAAAATCGTATTTATATATCACCCCCAGACGTCATAAGGTCGCTTAAGCGTCTTTAGTATTGAATAAAGAGCCAATTTTCAGAGGATTCTTTGGAATTAGATTAATTTTTACGGCTCTTCGCTTTTCACTGACCCGTCCTCCAGTGCCTTCCTTATCCCTTCTCTATAGGTTGGTGCCTCCAACAATGCTTGGTATTATTTTATTTATGGACATTAATAATGTAGCGTATTTTAACTTAGTTCACTATGTTAAGGAAGTGATAACAAAACACTTCTTCTCAATACATTATTGTCGCTAATGCATACTTACAGAGAAAAAAAAATATTAAGTTTTTACCTCGAATTTTACCTCGAATTTTCAAGGCTGCAATAAAATACACTTGAATTGCTTACCAATCTACTTTTAAAAACAAAAATATTGGTACATAGAGATAAATTAAGCATTGAATTGCTTACAAATCTACTTTTAAAAACCAAATTATTTGTACATAGAGGTAAATTAAGCATTGGGTTTACTTTAGGTAGGTTGCCATGAATCTTAGGCTACCACCCTAGATTAGGTATGTATGAAAGTGGTCACGTTAAGTAATTTTCATATTCAATTCCGATAATTCTCAAGAATAGTTCCACACGGACTGCAAGGAACGTAACCGCGGATACGACCTCCATTAGGGATTGGGGCGTCCAATGTATTTCGCCGTGTTTAGTACTGGCACCTGGGGGTTAATTACAGTCGTCCGAATAAATATTACTTAAAATTCTTGTTCAGGAGGTAAAACTGCATAGAAAAACCGCAACTGCCATAGTCTAGGCTGTCGCGGAATAGTAATACAGATCTACATCAATTCCATAGAATTGATCCAATATCTGTATATGAAGGTGCCAAATCTTAGGTACAGCTAATTGTGAAGGCACTGTATTTTTGGTATATTTAGGTAATAACTCCGCGTCGGGTATTTCTTTGAAAGTTACAGTTTCCTATAGCATTTGGGTTGCTTACTAAGAGATTAGGACCCTATGTCAGCAGCCCAGCTTAGAGGTTAGTTCTAATGCCATCTTTTTCTGAGGCCACTTGCATATTCAATTGCATAGAATTACATATGTCTATACACGCAAGTTCAGTAGTTATTTTCATGGTTTTACACGAAATATAAGTTTAGGTAGAGACTAGCACCTTCAGTCAGCACCCCAGCTTAGGGGTTAGTTCAAATGCAGTAATTTTCCGATGCCTCTTGCATATTCAATTGCATAGGATTGCAGATAATGTCTATATGCTATTTCAGTAGTTGTTTTCATGGTATTAAAAAATAAAATAGTCCGTAAAGAGCCTAGGACCTTAGGCCAGCACCCCAGCTTAGGGGTTAGTTGAAATGTGGTCATTTACTGTTGCCACTTGCATATTCAATTGCATAATATTGCATGTAATATATATACAAGCAATTTCAGTAGTCAGTAGTTATTTTCATGGTTTTACACAAAACAGAAGGGATGAGTTGAGAGATTAGGACTTTAGGCCAGCACCCTAGTTTAAGGATTTAGCTCAAATACCATAATTTCCGAGATGACTTGCATATTCAATTGCATAGTTTCCATGTATGTAATTTCAGTAGTTATTTTCATGGTTTTACACGAAATAGAAGAGTTTAGGCAATATATATACAATATATATGGGTAGGCACCCTGGCTTAATGCTTATTTCATATGTAATCATTTTCTAAACCCATATGCATATTCAATTGCACTAGGATTTCATATAATGTCTATGCAATCAATTTCAGTTATTTTCATGGTTTTTACACGAAATAAAGTTTAGGTGAGAGCCTAGGACGTTACAGTTATTTTCATGGTCTTTACACGAAATAAAGTTTAGGTAAGAGCCTAGGACGTTAGAAAGCACCCTAGCTTAATGTTATTTCACATGCAATAATTTTCTAAAGCCATATGCATATTCAATTGTACAGGATTTCATATAATGTGTATACAAGCAATTTCAGTAGTTATTTTCATGGTTTTACTTTAAGAGTATAGGTAAGCGCTTAGGACCATATTTCAGCACCGTAGCTTGATGATTTTTCTAAATGTGGTCTTTTTCTAAAGCCACTTGCACATTAATTGCATAGGATTACATATAAACGTCTATATGCAATTTTAGTAGTTACTTTAATGGTTTTACAGGAAATAGAAGTTTAAGAGAGTGTGAGACCACTTGCATGTGATTGCATGCATGCGCGTGATAATTAATGTCTATACAAGCAATTTCAGTAGTTATGTTCATGGTTTTACATAAAATAGAAGAGTTTAGTTCAGAACCTAGGCCCTTAGGCCAGCACACTAGCATAGGAGATAGTTAAAGTGCGATCATTTTCCGAGGTCAATTGTATATTCAATTGCACAATATTAAATGCAATGTCTGTATATGCAATTTCAGTGATTATTTTCATGTTTTCAGGAAATAAAAGTGTAGGTAAAAACCTAGGAAATTAGGACAGCACCCTATTTTAGGGGTTAGTTCAGATGCAGACATTTTCTGAGGCCACTTGCATAGGATTGCATGTAATGTATACATACGCAATTTCAGTAAACATTTTCATGGTTTTACATGAAATAGAAGAGTTAAAGTGAGAGCCTAGGACCTTAGACCAGCACCCAAGGTAAGGGTTAATTCAAGAGTTCAATTCAAAAGTAGTCATTTTCTGAGATACTTGCATTATCAATTGCAATAGGATTGTATGTAACATCTATATATCCAATTTCAGTTGCTATTTTCATGATTTTATGCAAGAGCACAGGACCTTGTGCCAGCACCTTAGCTTAGGGGTTAATTAAAATGCAGTCATTTTCTGAAGCCACTTTCTTATTCATTTACATTGGATTGCATGTAATGTTTACTTGCAATTTTAGTAGTTATTTTCATGGTTTTACACAAATTTGAAGAGCTGAGGTTAGAGCCTAAAATCTTAAGCTAACACCCTAGCTTAGGGGTTGGGTCAAATGTGACCATTTCCTTAAGTCAATTGTTTATTCAGTTGCGTAGGGTTGCGTGTAACATTTATATTTTCAATTAAAGATTTTTTAATTTTTACTCTCAAAACTAGAGTTTAGGTAGGCTGTCATGAGTTGTCATGAACCTTAAGAAAGTATGAATATTGTCACATAAAATGCAATTTTCATATTCAATTGCACAGAATTGCAAGCAATATCTGTATCTGAAGGTGCCAATTTCCAGATAGTGATATATAATATTTTCATGGTTTTACACAAAATACATAAATATCTATGAGCTCTAGATATTTTCATGGTTTTACACAAAATACATAAGTAACTATGAGCTTAGGCCAACACCCTAAACCCTTAAGTTCAAATGGGGCCAGAAACATTTATGTCTGCGATTGTAATAGGGATTTTTTTACACTAAGTTTTAGAAAATACCTGTGCATTTAAATGCAAAAATATTGTAATTAAACCTTAAAATAAGGATCCAATTTTTTTCAGAACAAATGGCCACAAAGAAAAGACCTTCCCTTGTGAGGAAGACCACCAGGAGCCAAAAGGCATATTACATACAGGGCAGCAGAGACATCATGTCAGAGGGAGGCCTGACTGGAACACCCAAGGACAAGAGGAGCTGCAACCAGAGTACCAGAGCTAAGGGAAGCCACAATGGTACATCAAATGACAAGGAGCTGCTGCATCTAGAGGAGCAGAAGTACCAGAACAGAGGGAGGCCAGAATAGAAGACAAAAGAGCTACTGCATCCAAAGCAGCAGAAGTACCAGAACGAAGGAAAGCCAGATTGGCACTCCAAAAAAGCAGAGGGAGGCCAGACTAGAAGACCAAAGGGCAAAAACCAGCTGTACCCAAAGTAGCAGAGGTATAAGACAGAAGGAGGCCAGACTAGAAGACCAAAGGGCAAAAGAGCTGATGAAACCTGAGCAGAAAAAGTTTTCCAAAATAGAGGGAAGTCACACTGGCACACTAAAGGACAAGAGCTGCTGCATCCAGAGAAGCAGAGGGAGGCCAGACTAGAAGAGCAAAGGGCAAAAAACTACAGTACCCAAAGCAGCAGAGGTAGGCCAGACTATAAGACCAAAGGGCAAAAGACCTGTTGTACCCAGAGGAGCAGAAGTTCCAAAATAGAGGGAGGCCAGACTGGCACACACTAAAGGACAAGAGCTGCTGCATCCAGAGAAGGGGGCAGCCAGACTGGAATGCCAAAAGACGAGGAGCTGTATCCAGAGAACGAAAATAGAGGGAGGCCACAATGGCACACCAAAGGACAAAAGCTGCTGCATCCAGAGGAGCATAGGAACCAGACCAGACTAGAAGACCAAAGGGCAAAAGGGCTGTTCACCCAGAGCAACAGACATTCCAAAGTAGAGGGAGGCTAGACTGGAAGACCAAAAGAGCTGCTGCAACACCAGAGAAGAGGCTGGCCAGACTGGAACACCACAAAGTACAAGAGCTGTATCCAGAGCAGCAGAAGTACCAGCACAGAGGGAGTCCAGATCATAATACCTGCTGAAGCCAGAACCAAGGGAGACCACAGGACAAGAGGTGGTGCATCCAGAGAGCCAAAATAGGGGGAGGTCAAATTGGAAGACCAAAAGGACAAAAGAGATGATATATCGAGGGCAGCTTTAGTCCGATAATTGAGGGGGGGGGGGGGGGAGAGCTGCTGTACCCAGGGTAGCAGAATTCCAAAATAGAGTGAGGCCAAACTGGCACCTATGGACAAAAGCTGCTACATCCACAAGAGCAGAGGTACCAGAAAAGAGGGTGGCCAGACTAGCTGTACCCAGAGCAGCAGAAGTACCAATACAGAGGGAGGTCAAAGAGCAAGACCAGAGGAGGTGCAGCCAGAGAGAGGATAGACTGGAAAAGTAAAAAAGGACAAGAGAGTTGATGTATCCAGAGCAGCATTAATCCCATAATTGAGGGAGGCCAGACTAGAAGACCAAGAGGAGTTACATCCAGAGCAGCAGAGGGAGGCCAGACTGGAAGACCAAATGGACAAGAGAGCTTTGCTGTAGCAATGGAGAGGTCTCTCTTCCACCTTAGGTCAGTCTCACTATCTACTGCAAGCACTCTATCTGGAGAGATGACTTCAGCCTGCAAAGGAGAATTGTGAGCCAGGTTACATGTTGAAGGTCAGGTGTCCCACACCTTCAGATCTTTGCTGCCTATGCCAAAAGCAGACAGCAAGTTTCTTGTTCTACTTCATTTGTAATGCAACTGCAGAGGTCGAAATGAGACAGAGCAACATAACAGACCTTAAGAAATGCATTATTCATCACCTGCAGAGGTAAAAATGAAAAAAGCAACATACCAGGCCTTAAGAAATGAATCACTCTAGACCTCCAGGAGTTCATCAGGCAACCTCGCCATCTTCAGAGCTAGTGCCCATAGAGAACCTGAAGATCAACAAGAAGATGCCTGAGGGCAAGCCCAAAAAAACACTTGGTTGTCCCCACCAAAGAAGTGGTTGTGGCAATGGTCTATAATGACTTCGAACCGCGATATGGTCGTATCAGTTAACAGTACAGTGGAGGAAAGAAGCGCCACAAAACTACTGAGCCTACAGTATCATGTTGTGAGCTGGGGAATGAAACTATCCTGAGGTGGAAAGTACGTGTACTGTTAGTGACAATTCTGTTTGGCATTACTGATTTAAATAAATATGCTAGTATAAACCACATCATGTGTTACTTTCTTTCATGGTAAATGATCCACTGTCATTCATAGTACTCCTGGGCAAAAGTATGTCATGGGGGACTTAAGCGCTCTCTCTCTCTCTCTCTCAAGATAGGTAACTTAAGGCCTGTCCACACAATCAGGCCTGATCGGGCGGACTTCCCCTCTAATGGGCAAACAGTCAAATTGCCCAATGGGTCTTGTAGCAAAATCACTATGGTGGTGCCTGATGGCTTGAGCTTCGACCCTGGCAGACGTATGTTAACCACATACATTTCTTTTACTGGACCATTCTTTGCACCATATTCTCTTCTTTTTCATCACACACAAAGCAATTATCATGCTACACTATCTTCTTTGTGGTAGGCACCATGCTTATCGTACTGCTCTGAACACGCTACTGGCATCGTCGGGCACACCCATCTCTCTATCGCCTCACCCGTGTGGACAACATTCACAGGTAAGCCCACCAGAATTTGCCTGTCAACCCCGGAGCACACCGATCAGGCCTGCTTGTGTGGACAGGCCTTTACACTGGTCAGCATTTTTGACATTTCATATTTCACTACTTCTCAACACTCCCAAACCCCCACTCCTTTCCTATCGTGTCACTATTCATCTCAACGAACATGAAAACTATGGATTAGACACTAATATCGGTTGTTTTTGGTTATTTTTACATCACCCCTTCCTCTTTTCCAGATGGTAAGTCATATATATATATATTACATACACTGAAATGAGGTATGATAAACCATTAAGAGTTTATTTAGCTACTAAGTCTATAAGCAGAACCTCACCCTACTTCTTCCCTTCCTCCTTCCCTTACCCTGTTTCTCCCCTTCTCCTCACCCTATCACTTCTACCTCCCATCCCCCTCCCTAACCTTTCTACCTTCCATCCCCTATCATTCAGCGTTTTCCCTGGCATCGCCAGGTTGGTCAGCTACCATACATATGTGTATATAAATATAAATAATAGTACACTTATCTGTTAAACTGAACAGCTAAATAATGATTAAAGAACTAAGTGTACAATAAACTGATTCTAAGCTTACCTGAGACAGCGGCTGGGCACACTCCCCGTACCCTTTGGAGTAGCTGAAGGTGAAAGTGCCACGGAATGGGCAAGTGATGGGCTCAGCATTCAGTCGGAAGATTGAATAGAGCATGGCGTCACCTGTGATACCCAAGCAAAGCGTCTTCAAATCTTGCCCTTCTTGGTGGCAGAAAGCTGGAAAAAAGAAGTGTCATTTGCGGTTAATTACTTCAAAATTTCTTGGTGAACATAATTACGTAAACACCACCCCAACAGCCCCAAAACACACATTAGTTACTGTTACTTCTTTCAAATGAACACCATATTCACTGTAAGACTGTACCTCAAGTCAATGGCCCTTGTGGGCTTGTTCCATATGAATAAGGTTCATCTGTATATTTACAATAATAATAATAATAATAATTGCCTATTTATAGAAAAACTTCATAGTTTATTACTGTTCTACGAGAAAGGACTGAACATTTAGAGGCTCTTTTTCTACAAGTGGTTTTTGGTGTTCAGATTTATCATATCTGCTGAATCATTATTATCATCAATATCATTACTATTAGAACTACAATTACTACATCAGCATTCTTATGAAACGGGCCTTAGCAGCCTAGAAAAAAAATAAAAAGAGATACTAAACAACTAAAATAATAGCGCGAAGCAAAATTTTGTCTGGCCGTAAGAGTAAACCCAGAAATCAGGGAAACAACTATTTAAAACTAAAGATGAAGTCCAGGCGACACGAGGCCGGTATAAAATCAAAGGTTAAAGGGAGGGAAAACGCAGGTCGGGTATGTTTGACGTTTTGCAGATCCTGCTAGGTGATAACCTGGGGAGTTTGGCGCTCACTTTGTTAGGGCTAAGAACGAACAACAAATTTTTGGTCGACCATCAATTTAATTCTATGGTCAAGAATGAACCAAACAAGAACGTAAACACTTAACAAACGGGCCAGTAGTCGCAAAATCAAAGTTGGTAATATCAGCAAATGCAAGTTTTATGCATGAATAGTAAGTAAATCAAAGTTTGAGGTGAGAATGTCACTCGTGAAGACCTAAAAATGGACGCATATGATCGCATTTGATGCAGAGGTTAAAGTGACGGCAAAATGACATAAGGAATATAGATATATATGAAAAGATCTCGTTGAATAAATGTGAGTAACTGAGCATGGGAACGATGAGATGAACTGGGTGAGAGACAATAATGAAATAACAAGGTTTCTTAGGATAAATAAAAAAATAACATGTCTCTTACGAAAACAGGTGAAGGAATTCAAAGGATGTGCGTCTGTTGAAATATTAAGATTACTCTGCTATAAAAAGGAAGCATTAAAACCTGGACAGTCTGCATACAATCTAAAATATTATGCCTTTATTGATTAATCTGTTCGAGAGTTAAATTGCCGGGAACCTTGAAAAAACGTCTGATAAAAGAAATGAAGCAAGATACATAATATATGATGTATACAGAATCTTTGTAAAAGCAAAGCCTAGGGGTGTTATGAAATTGGATGTACAGATAGCCAACACCTTCGCTAACAGGTGAAGGTGAATGCGCTAATAATTACTACGTAACTAAGAAAAGCATCCTCTTGTAAAAAGGTTAGGTTAACCTGTGACGGCATATGTATGTTAGATTAGACACCAATAAATTATCTTGTATCCTTGAAATGACAGTACAGAAGACATACAACACAGAACATCTAAGAAGAGAGGGAAACAGACTAAGAATATCATTTGACCAGGAATATCCAGAAAACGGCCAGAAAGTCACGAAAATCGCCTCTTTAGCATAGTTCCAGAACAACGGCACTAAAGTGCAGCATGGACAGGCGAAGTGCGTGTAGCATATCTGCTAAGGTGGTGCATTATTTAGGAGAGTGCAATGACATATTGCGGATGATTCAATGTGCGTGCATCAGTACAGATGACATGGAATTTGCCACCCAGCGGTTTCCGTCTTCATTTCTGCAGTTAACAGGGTTCACTTTACAATGACCAATATTTTTATCCTTAAAGCTCGTTTTTAGATATCTTTGCAAAGTCAAACTCACAACACACAGGTTTCCTCTTAGCAGAAACGTAAATAAAGGATGTTCCACTCGGAAAACCACCTAGTAAAAAGAGTCGATACTTCTGTATCCTACTATTGGCTTGAGATGCATAGGATACTAGGGGATAATTAGTGGCATACTCAGCGCGTTTCAGAAAGGCATTATTGCTACAGAATACACAATATTGTGCCAGTATGTTTTCTAATTCGGTATTTCCTATCATTCAATCTGTAATATGTCTCTAAATTCTGTAGAGGGTAAGTCAATCGCATTAAAATTAATGCTTAAGTTTCATTTACATCTACAAGTTTCATAGTGGGTAAGTTATTCGAATTATATATATATTTTAAAAAATCAAATACCAATACATATTATCAGAAACATTTACAATAATAAAATTAAACTATTCCTGCAAGTGAGATCTCTTGTGCTGTAATTATATTTTTTGCCAATTTTGTTGGGTAAATAAGTTTACAGAAAATATGTTGGTCGACTTACATCTGCGCTTACACATTTTTAAAAATGAAAATAAAGATATGAACTAAAAACTCAGTGTCTAGATATTGCCAGTGTCACATGGTAATATCAGGGGCCTTGCAATTACTCCAGTGTGACATTTCATTTTGCATATAAACTTTAGTTTATCATAAAAGGCACTTCTTAAAAGTTACGCAATTTATAAACCAAGAGGAAAGGCAGGGTATATCAGATATGAGTACCCACCTTCTCATGCACGTAAGTCCTGTTATGAATAAGAACGCTAAGATAGTCCGGTTATGAAGACTGTATCAGGTATCATTTTTATTCGTGTTCCATTTACTTCAATCCAGACTTCCATGGCGTCATTCTTGACAGTCTAGTCATTATCACGGCCAGGAATAGAATGATGACACAAAGATTTGAGTTTTCGGAGGATTTCAGCGCCTACCACGGGAACTGGTTTAATTCTGACTGCCATGGCCTAACAGCTTTTGCGTTAGCTTCTCAATATGGCCCAGAGAAAATTATAATGAGGCCACACGTGACAAAACTAGTTAGATTCACTTAATCCCATGGCGTTTTAGCTGGCCCGTTTGGTGTTTCAACGAAAATTCTGTCAACATAAAAGATAGGCAAATTTCCTCTCGGTTGCTGAAATACTGTTTTTTGTCATCCTAAATTTAGGCTGTCAGTCAAAGCGGTGGGCACTTTCGGCCATCAGCCCTAAGGCTGTGAAAAAGAGTAACACTCCGCCGGTTGGACAGCATGACTGAAGAAAGGAAGTGGAATGGAGGTGATGTACCGCAGCTGGGGCTAGAAAAGATGCTGCATACACCCTTTAGTAATGCCTCGGCTGCTGAATTACCAAATCAAAGACACAACCTGGGTTTGTGGTGACAGTAGATGTGGCTATTTAGATAAACGGGGGGCTTTTCGTCTTTGAAAAATGAGTACATCAGATATGACAGAATATTTGTACCGATGCTTCAGCCGAAAAGAAATGCGATTCAATTATAAGAGAAACTGTTTTGGTAAACCTCAGAGACATAAATGGCGAGTTACTCCAAATCTAGACTCGCTTTTTTGTAGACTCCTTAAGACAATTGGCTGTGTCGTCTTTTGTTTAATTTGCTCAATGGATATGCCTTTTCAGATTTTCAAAATTCTCATCATCCTTTGTTTTCAGATTTTTTCGACTATAATATCCACCACGTAGTATTATACCTGCAATGAATCTTAGGTCTTGCTTTTTTTCTAATAAAGTTCAATGCGACACAATTCTCATTAACATTTCAAAAGTTCAAAATGGGTGCAAAAGGTTTTTTGTGGTGCAGGCGCATATGAATCCCATTTCATAGCTTAATGTTTGTTATCTTAATTGTTTATCTTTGACTCTCCCATTCGTAGTTTATTCTTTATTTTCGCATTTCTCTTTTTTCCATACTGGGCTGCTTTTTCTACAAAAGTCCTTAGGCTTGTAACGTCTAGCTTACCAAACAGGATTGATATTTGAATAATAATAATAATAATAATAATAATAATAATAATAATAATAATAACGGCCATACAGCATCCAAAGCATTTTGTAACTGTTGCCCATCAGCCGCAATCTCTCTTTCTCTTAGCATGTGACCACACAGCCAACCACCTCAGAATTTGACACACTTGCACACTGGCCACATCCCTGTCCCCGTGCCTTCCCCGAACCGGGCAACCCCCACCCCCCCGACATTCACCTATTGTTCGAATGGAGAGAGACTTCACGACTCTACGTGGAAACAATACCGCTGGTCCGCAAAACAAAAGCTTCCTTTGATACCTTTTTCGATCAATGGTTTCTTCACTTAAACGCATCGTGAGAGAAGGAACAAGAGAATAAGAAAAAACAATGAATTGTCCTGGTACAGAAAAAGGAGAGAGAGAAAAAAAAATGTCTTCACCTTGACACATTGATTTATCACCTTCAATTAAACTCTGTTGAGCGTGTGGCTTTTAAGTTTTAGGAATGACACGAACGTCGGACGATGGAAGCATATTTACTTTACTTTAAAATCACTTACTCTTGACTGCAAAAGAGAATTTACAAGAACTGGGCGTGCGTTTGGGTGACTGCAAATAGCTTATATATACAAATTGAATGTTTTTTCGTGTCAAAGGCGAAGAAACGAAAGTCTCCATAAGGCAATGGTTTAGCAAAATCCGAGTCATAAAATATAAGCATGTGCTTAGCTGTATTAAATACGTGATCTCAGACGGAGATTACGCATCATACTTATCATAAGATGAAGACCTGAACAACATGATTAAAATGAATGAATGAATGAATGAATGAATGAGTGACAGCAACATAAAGAGTAAATTAAAATAGTCAAACATGTCATAAAAAGTTAACGACAACACTTGAGAGCTGCATCAAAAAACCTACAATAACAGAAATTAAAGCGTACAAAAATTCAAATCCGTCATAAAACGTTAACGAGCATATACTTACACTCTTTATACTGGATGACATTCGCATGCTTCATGTTGATTACCATGCACTTGTTACATTTGAACTTCCTGTAAAAGAAAAAATAGGAAAATTAACGTCACGAACTTCCTGCAACTTCTTAATGAAAAATTCAAAATAAACTTCACTCACGAGAGAGAGAGAGAGAGAGAGAGACCATAACACATACATAACAAAAACAGACTCACAAGCACGAAACAGTATGAATACATTCTTTCATAATTATACATGTACCAGAGACTTGTGAGATATCAGGGTAGTCCACAATACATTCCCAAACTCTCTCATGTAAAAACAAATACAGGAAATGTATAGTTTTCAAATCTAAACGGAAAAGTGAAAACAAATGGAAATGTGGAACCTGCGGAACGTTAATATCAATTACATAAATTTTCTTCGTGTCAACATGTGCGTCTGAAAACTCAATAGGACGTAAAACGTTAAAATAAGTTCCAAACTATCTCGAAGTTCAATAGTTTTACTGAAAACCTTTCTTCTCGGAACAATACCTTTGCTTTTTAGTTTATTAGCAAGCGAAAGTTCACGGTAATTATTTTGTTTTGACACATGGAAGGACAGTAACGTATTAATAAAAATCATACCTAAATTTACCCATGCAAATGCAGAAATAACAATTTAATGTAATCATTTTTGCAAATGTTACCCCCGTTTATACAGACTTTCAAATGACAAATGTTATAGAATTTTAGAAATGTGCGTAAATTTTGCATCTTTTAACAGGAGCTGGTGATTAATTGCACACGACTTGCAATTTGAAAAACGCATGAAAGCTCAGCAGCAAAATACTAAGAAATGACACAGTGTAAAAGGAAAATCAATTGTTGCTACACATTCTCTTAATATAATAACCAATAACCACCCTGACTCTCCGAATCTGCAACACATTTGTGATGCACTCGAGCACAAACGCCAGTCCCTTGTACATTTTAACAGATTATCATTTTAATCCACGATTAAAACCACATTGACAGCAATGCGAATGTACAAAATGGAGCAGATCCACCAACAGCCGGAAACAAACAACGAAAATATAAGTCAATTTGACGCTCTTTAATGCCTCTAATGTTGCTAGTTGGCTCGCTGTTGTCAAATTGGACTGTCTCTGTGCTGAATCCTCCGCTATGAAAACGATTCCCACTCCCTCCATCACAAAGGTCTCTTATTCTCTAAACAGGAACTCTCCCTCGCATAGTTTCGTTATAAAATCAAGTATCGCCACACGAAACACCTTCGCATCGGCTCAAATTCTTTGAGTTAAGAGGTTAGCCCTTAACAGATTTTCCCTTCTCTCGAAGGTCAATACAGGCCACAAACGTGACGATAACATGAAGAAATATAGCATCGCGAAACAGATAATGACTTACTTAGTTGAAAGTTGAAGGATTTAAAGATGAAAAGAATCCTGGTCAATTTCTTACGAGATAATTCCACGGAAATTAGTAATATTTGTTGTATATCTCCAATTTCCATTTTAAGGATTACACAGAATATACTAATAGTGTCAACATTTTCATCGAAATAACAATTTCCAGTTTCTGGTATAACAGAAATTTTAAATGACTTATATTTCCATTAAATATATGAAGTGAGCAATGTGTTTTGAAATTTTCGTTACTCTGGGATAGATGAATTAGTCATGTGGCTGAAGCATAAATTCTAGCCTTTCTTTTATGACTTCCTGATAGGGCCCAAATAAAAATCTGCGGTTATTCAAAACAAAAGCAGATCCAGAACACATCTGCTTCCTCTCCCTTACCTCCACGACCGCTAAACCATTAAAGTTTCACACTTCCACCGACTGCGTGAACAAGTGGGGTAGGGAAAGGGGGGAGGGGGGAAGCTAATGTATGCGCACTTTTATTGGAACAAGCTTGTTGCTAACGACGTTCGAAGCAAGACAAATCGAGCTGAGAAGGTATTGTTCCCTTACTCTCGCCCTATTTTACATAATGGAATTATTTCTCTCCCACAAAACCCACTCCTCCAGCTCCACAACCCCCCCTCCCCCTCCTCCTCTTCTCAATCTGCTAACCTTCTCGACATACTCCTGGGCATATCCCATCCCTCCCCCACCTACAAAGGGCGAGACTCCATCCCCAATCCGGAGCCTCGAAACCGAAGAAAACGGGAATCTGTGGAAGCTGTGGAGGACATCAAGAATGTCTCTTTTTCCTTCGTGGTCTCACAGTTGCTGAGCCAAATGCCTTCCTCTGTCTGAAATCCGTATTATATTTTCTCATTTCATTAGAAAGACCAAAAAGACGTCATATCCGAATATCGCAGCCCTATTGATAACCAAGAAAATAATGTGCATTTAGAATATCGTACACCATTTTCACCTGCAGAGCGTGGTTCCAGAGGGTACGCTAATCCATGTCACTGATAGCGAAGGTTGCGACCCTCCAGCGTCGCGTAACTACCGGATAATTCCCTGCTTACGTCAACCGGCGAAAGGACATCGTCATAAGATCTGACCACAAAGCACTGCTTTGAACAGGAAGCAAACCCGGCTCCTGTCAATGGTGTTCGAAAGTGACAAGGACTGGTACTAGAGGAGCCTAATGACATTTGCGGCCTGCTGAATCAGTGATGAAATCTCTGTGCATCACACTTCCAAAATATAAGTCATTCTTATACTATCACAGGAGACCATCCATCAGACAAGGATCCCTTCCTCCTACACACACACTGCAAGTGACACCCATCCTTGCGTCCTTTATCATTTCCGTCCCAACACCTCTTCCACTCTTGAAGCTATTTTCTCGGATGTTACTCGTCTATCCTTCCAAAATGTCGGAATCAGGCCCCATTCCAGAACCCTAACTGTCTTCCATTCTCTCGCTGTGATCAAAACACCTGTAAACACTGATGCATTTTACGACAATCCAGCTTTTCAAAATATCCTTATCTACAGTTCTCATCTCTTTGAAAGCTTTCTGTCAACGTACAATAAGCAATAACTCCAGAATAAGAACAAGTACTCAAACAAGCACACAAACATAAGTGTGTAAACATATATACATACATACGTACGTACGTACATACATACATACATACATGGGCGCACACACATATATATCACTATACATAAGTCCGATTAAAGGATATATATGTACATATACATATGTATATAATACGCGCGGGCGCACACACATATATATCACTATACATAAGTCCGATTAAAGGATATATATGTACATATACATATGTATATAATATGCACTCACGCACGCGCGCATACATAATATATATACATATATAAATAGCCTTTAATCGAGCTATATTTACAATATTTATAATATCTGCACATAAAAAAAAGTAATAAACCTCACAAAGGAAACCAAAAATACACCGAGATCTTACACACTGCCTGGCTCCAAACATGAGGTGTTCAAATACCTGAACACTCGCATTCCCTTGCGTTAATGCCACTCCTCCGAAGAAAAATATACTGGAAAATTACTTACTCGAAAATGCAAACGTTTTCGTATATTACTACATAAAACGTTTTTATTGGATTCTCAAGAATAAAATTTCATATAAGTGACCTTTATCTTTCTTTTTAGGGATCTTAATGGTAAAGGATTATAGACGCAGCAATATTCCAGATCTTGGTTTAACCAGACCACTGAGCTGATTAACAGCTCTCCTAGGGCTGGCCCAAAGGATTAGATATTTTTATGTGGCTAGGAACCAATTGGTCACCTAGCAACGGGACCTACAGCTTATTGTGGGATCCGAACGACATTATATCGAGAAATGAATTTCTGTCACCAGAAATAAATTCCTCTGATTCCGCGTTGGCAGAGCCGAGAACCGAACTTTGGACCACCGGATTGGCAGCCTAGCGCGAAAACCATTCGTCCAACGAGGAACTTCCAGAAGAGATAATAGTACATTTAAAAGAAACTACGAAAACTGTCAAGCAAGGAAATTTCTCCAGTACTACAAGAGTATCACACTGACAATGACGGAATATTATACTATCGATTTTTAATAGCGATGGATTTCTGTTCTTTTGAATGATGATAGTTTCACTAGCTTCTGTGAAAAACAATTACAATAGTCTTCAAAAATGGCAGACTTGCGAACCAATAGCAGAAATGAAAGAAAGCATTTTTTTTACCTTTTAAAATTAAGTTAAGTGCTATTATCACTTTAAAAAATAAAGCTGCAATATTCTAATAGACTCTCCGTAATTTCATTTTTGCAAAAACCACAAAAAAATGTTTTAAACGCAATTTCACAATGTATTATTGCAGATTTTGCATTTTTAAGGGCAGTGGATTTTCCCCATAATTTCAGGAACATTAACTATTAGCATTTTATTTTTTTGCGATGCTGAATATAATAAATTTTCAGTTCTACTGATGCTAAACACTCTTAAAAAAGCTAAATATTTTGTTGTCACACGGCTAGGATGCTTCAACGTTTTCAATACCTTTATATAAATGAACATGGCAGATATCGATGAAAGTCATCCACAACAGATTTCGACGGTGAATAATCCTTTGATCTTACTCACTGTACTTCTGTCACTGTAGTCGTTGACTGTAAGAATGGAAGACTATTCTCATCCACACACTGATAAAAATTGTATTGTTTACATGCGGCTTTCTTATTCGGCAGTGTGCAGCATCGCAGAATCCAGATAAAAAGAAGGTTGGAAGCGGTACTTTACTCTTTCTGCCATAAATCATATGATTCAGATCATAGTTAGGAGACAACTTGTCCAATCAGCTTTCAGAAGGTTAATTTGTTAAGGTGCCACTACGTCACAAAGGTCAGATCCAGCGACCCCATTCTTCAATTACTGGAAACTTGGAAGACGGAAGAATTTAAGAATCTGGGGAAACAGAAGCGAGACAGAAAAATTCCTAACATTGTCCGTGGAGATAACACGTTAACGGACAAAATCAACAATCCAAGATATACAAAAAAATTAAATAAATAAATGGGTCGGTGAGCTTCACACATACGTCGAATAGTGAGAAGTGCTTGTGTTGACAAAGCTTTAAAATTAATCATTATATAAATGAGAGAACTTAAATCATTCGTGCTGTAGCCACACATATAGACAAAAGTTTGACAACAGTATCCATCAAGTAAAGTTCATTAATGTAAAAGTACAGGCGCTAGGAAAAACAGTAAAGAAAGGATATATAAAAAATGAATACTGCATCACTGTTGCCCTTCACAGCGATGAAAAATATCTAACTTATCGCGTCCGGTTTTTAATTCTCCGGGAAATGACGTTAAACTTCTTAAATTAGCAACTCCCTGAAAAGAGAGAGAGAGAGAGAGAGAGAGAGAGAGAGAGAGAGAGAGAGAGAGAGAGAGAGAGAGAAGGTTGGGGCAAGATGTAATATAGTCTTACAAAATGCTTTGCGGGATAATGCTACTTCTACAATATGTGCCAAAGGAAAAAATTCCTTTCAGGGCACAGTCTGGGCGTTCCTTTTTAATTGGTGGGCTTAACCAGTCACGGGCGCTATTTATCTCCTCAAATGGTGGGAGGGGGGATGAATGTTCCGATGCCAGAGGGGCATGCGCTGACCATTCCAACTTGGGAAGCATTTCATTCCCAAAAAGGCGAGTTTCGCTAACAGCTTGACAGGCGTTCACCGTTTCCAAAAGGTGACTGTTTCCACAAGACTTGCCTTGACCATTCTAATGACCCCAGCGGTCCCTTCCCAGTGGACATGCATTTGTTCTGTATCGTATTTCTATGTAACCGGTAAGCAATAATTATTCACTGCAAGACTGAATTTCTCGAAAACCTACAAAAACTTCGTGATTCGTTTAAATCTCAGGCAAATAATGGGCTAATCTTGACACATTATGCTTCCTCGAGGAACATCATCCTTTGATATTCATATTTTTCAGTAGGCGCAACTAAATTGACAAGTTTGCGTCATCAAAATACATGTATACTTTGCAGTCACATAAAATATTCAGCTGAAATGGTGTATGTATATACGGTTCATTTTTTCTAGCTGTTGTAAATCTAAGAAAACATCCATTTCCACTAGACGGTACAAAGAAGATGAAAAGAAAAACTATTGTATCATTAAGGTTTAAGAAACGACATACAAGAACCCCATTTTGAACATCTGGCTTACGGTTGTCTATGAAATAAAGATGACATTTCATGAGGTTCTTGCTTAGGCGATCCAGGTCAGTCCTGTTAAATTTTGTAAGACAAGCCCTGAACGAAATTTTCCAAATTAGAAGAGGTTTTCAGTAATATCCAATGTTATTTTATGAGTCCCTTAATATCAAAGAGTCTAATTTCCGAATAACCAAAAGTTATAGCTTCCGTCAAAAGACATTTCAACGATAACTTTGGACTTATCTTGAATACTTCCTTAATAACTACTCTGCTCTATACAAGTAGGACTACCATCACTGGCACATTCTCAGTTTCTTTTGGGATTGATGCAATATTAGTAAACTTTAATAATAAAATATATAAAATAGAACTTAAACATTTCAAAGATAGAAGAGCATCTGCAATGGGAAAGTCTCAACTTCTCGTAAAGTCTTGATATTACTTAACAGACTTATTTTGATAGTAGTAGCGTTTACCGAGAGAAACAACGCGAAAGTGAAACCGGAGTTTCATAAAGATGTTTATACTGAAAAAAAAATAATAATAATAATACTGGGCCTTGGTTGCAACAGCCAAACGGAGGAGCCGTGTGTGTGCGTGGGTGTGTGCGTTTGCTCTTTCAAGGTTTTTATTGAGAGGAAAACTCACAAAGATTTTTCTGGGCAGTTCAGGTTGAAATGTGGCTCATGAGCTGGGAAATTAGAAAAGTTAATAAAGTTAATGGGAATGGCCCTTTTCGTAGATAATCTTAGAAGAGAGAGAGAGAGAGAGAGAGAGAGAGAGAGAGAGAGAGAGAGAGAGAGAGAGAGAAAACAATTTCGGGTAAAATCTTCCATGCCATGACCCAAATGAACCACATTTCATATTATTTTTTGTGAAACTAATTTAGAAGGTATGTCCACGAAACCATCTCAAGATTCAATAATGCACACCCTTCCTACGAGGTCCCCATTTTTCTCTATTATCAACAGTCTTTTTATTGTTTATTTACCTAGATTTTAATACTTTTATTTGCAGTCGAAACCTTTCAGTTTCAAACAATAATAGACGAAATCTCGGCGTTAAACTTTGGTTAAAATAACATCATCATAAAAAACCGATCATCATCATTTGTGTGTTGAGGTTGTTGAAATGCTTTGTCAATTTAAGTCAAGACTATCTGTTTTAATTAACTACAATTAAGGACCACTAATAATATGTAAACCACAACTATAGGGCATTTCGAAAAAAACAATTCTAGAGTATAATATTTAAATATCAGTATTTAAAATTTACGACCATTCATCATCTCGACTGATAAAATTATGGATACAGATCTGCATGGATCAAAACCAAAGTGTGTCTATCCCGCTTTAAAAGATAAAGAAAGAGAATAATGATTTCTGCAATTAATTGAAATGAGCGACGACTCGCAAAATTTTTACGGAAACAGTATGTGAAAACTAATGAAACAGAGCAATTCACAATCAGCTTCCGAGTCCCAAGGTGTGAAACACTATAAAAGCGTGTAGAACAGTCAAGACGCTGTAAACTGTTCAAAGGGTGTAATTTACATAGAAAATAATGACCACCTGTGAGCAGAAATACAAAAGCTATTTTCCCATATAAAAATAACGATTTCTAAAAACATTTCTAGTATAAAAATCAAAAGTTCTTAATCAAGGCTTAAACCTAAACCTTCGTGACACCGATACACTTTAAACAACTCAGAAAAATTAGACTATATGGACGCTTCTGAGAACCTATTCTTTCCCATTCCTCCAAGTATGACTACCTTCTGTCTATATATACTATAAAAAAAAAAAGCATTCCAAGCACTTAAAAAATACATTTTAAAACTACTTTAAAATGAGAAATCAAAATTAGTAAGTCATCAGGAAATATCAATTATTTCATCAGACTGTTAAAACTGTATGCATAAAATTAATACAAAACCATTCAACACTTTAATTCTACCTTGGAATCGATTAATATTTTTTTTTTTTTCTATCCTACTGATGACCAGTCTAGAATTTCTTCCAACGTCCTGAAATTGTACAATAGCTTCTATAAATGTTTTTACGGTGCTACCCAAGTATTTTTTGTTTATTATTATTTATCAAAGAGACCGCAAACGTCGACCACATGAGCGAAAATAGATTTCTAGGCGGTCCCCTTTGAGATTTTTCGTTTATTCAAAACGACCTTCACCTGCCAAACAATGTTCCTTGTTCTCTGCAAAATTCAGATAGCTATCTCTTGCCACTTCAACCAGTCGAGAAAGGAAACACAGCGCTCACCTACCAAGAAAACAATGTGGAGCTTAATTATAAAGGAAAAAAAAAAAACTTACTCATGCGTCACTTTACGTAGATTCTACTGCAGCCTTTAAGTTCGTTACAAATAACCAAAGCCATTGCGTAGCCAGTTCACAGCAAAAAAAAAAAAGATCTTACAACGCATCAAAACCCGGCAGAATTTTACTGTGCCATTATAATGTTTCCCAAGGAAAGCCTACACAGGCAACGCCAGAAAATGTAACAACAATAATCTAAAGGTAAAAAAATGTTTTCGGTGAAACAACCACGGCGCAAACAAAACTGTTTGTCATACAATTCTCCGGGTTTGAAAAATATACAAAAAAAAAAAAAAGAAAAAAAAAAAATGTCAAGCACGCGAGCGGCGTTGAAACGTTCAAGCGCACTCGTAAGTCTCGCCCTCTCTCTCTCTCTCTCTCTTTGCATCTCTTATTTGTAAACACAAATACGTCACACGTGTGTATGTGTCTACATACATACATACATACATACTACATACATATATATATATATATATATATATATATATATATATATATATATATATATATATATATATATATATATATATATCGGTATTCAGTCTTTCCTTACCAGAAAATGAGAATGTAGACGGATGGGGAGAGAGAGAAAAGAGAAAGTTGTAATGGAGGAAAAATACGGAGTTACTTAATGATGGAAAATTAGTTCCTGAGTCTTCTTTGTAAATGGAAAGAAAAACGTCTAGTTATGGGGGGGGAGATGGGAGAGGAGGAATATGAGAAGAGGGGAAATAAATTAAGAGCATAGGAAGAGAGAAATTAAGCGTTAGAGAGAGAGAGAGAGAGAGAGAGAGAGAGAGAGAGAGAGAGAGAGAGAGAGAGAGAGAGAGAGTCTTCAATCTGTGGCATTACACAGACAAGGTATTTTCAAATAAATAACATATACGGTCGTAAATTCTGTCTTGCTTTCGTAAATACTTACTTCATCAATATAATACAATTGCCACTGAAATCCCGGTAATTCCCTTTGCTATCTCTAAACTGCCATTATGTCCTAATTTTAGTAACAAAAGTTCTAAATTTGTTACAGCTATTCTCCTTGTTTTGCCTGTTGTAGCTCGAGGCAAACTATTTCACAACTTTCCGGCACATGGCTATTTCCATATGCATCTGCTCAAGCATAAGATATTAAAGGTGCCCTCCCCCCGCCTGCCTCTCTCTCTCTCTCTCTCTCTCTCTCTCTCTCTCTCTCTCTCTCTCTCTCTCTCTCTCTCTCTCTCTCTCTCTCTCTTCTGAACAAGCACGGAGTAAATTCATATCATGCTCGCATAATGGGTTTACTTTAAACCTATGTCCTAGGGCTCTCTAATTTCGATATTTTTCGCAAAATGTTGAGCTTAGGTGGGATAACATTACTCAAGATGGCTGCATAAGCGAGAAAGGGGGTGGGGGAGACACTGTTTTGAGGAAGGAGAGAGGGAGCAGGCGAAATTCATGAATAGACCATCCATACAGTATCTTTTAAGGTTTTTTAAAATCGGGAATACGGTGAGGCTGTGGAAACCAGTTGGCCTTACTGAAAACTGCAATAAACTTGAGCAATCTCGTGTAAACGACAACGATTCGTAATCTAACACAAAACTACAAAGGAACAGATGGTAAAAATAGAATCTCCTCAATTCTATTAACTCAATTCCTAAATCAATTTCACAAAACTTCACTAGCATGTGAATGATTCTATACACTTTTGAACAACCTGGGTACTTCCTCATTTACTTCACTTTTATGATTGCATTCCCGCTTATTGCGATATAGGCATTAACTTTGTCTAAATGTATTAATAATTACTTTGTCCCTGTAATTTCTATCTTTCTTCTAAGCAGTCTTTTTGGGTAATATTAGAATAACGAATGATGCAAAAACAGTAACATGAATGGATAAATATCTGAATAATTCATCGATCGTGAAAAGAGTATTGAAAGAAAATTAAACTTGTCCTTTACTTTTATTGCATTACTTTTATGATAAAGGCACTCTCCAAGTTCATTATAGTGTATCAGGTGCCGTATACAGATGGCGCTTGTTTAGCTTCAATCCGATGAAACTAAAATCGTGCACCACGGGGGCAAAGGCGTCTGGAGCCTGAAAAAAAAAAAAAAAAAAAAAACTGCAACCACATTGATAGCTTTGATTCTTTGCGACAGCGGTTATTAAACACACGAAAACACACCAGTAAGCGGCGTAGATACCCTCGTGACTTTGAAGCTATAAAAGGAACAAGTAATGGTATTCCTAGATCATACAATCCCACTTTGCTAATATAAAAATATGTGGAACTACTGTGCCCCTACAAGTGAAAAGCACACAATGATACACAATGATTTCAAAACAAGGAATTTACCAACACTTACAAAAATAACAATAAGAAACTAAGGAGAAAATGTGAAGAAACCAATTAACCAGGTAAAAAAAAAAAAAAAAAAAAAAAAAAAAAAAAAAAAAAAAAAAGGGGGGGGGGGGGGTGGGGGGGGGGGGGGGGGGGGGCGTTCTGACGCCTTTAAAAACGGACCTACTGGAGGTTGCTCTAAAAACGTCCTACCAAGCATGATGAAAATTCTTGAAGTAGCCTAAGAGACCGGGCTGCTCACAATTATTATCTCGATATACTGAGCATAGCTACCAACCAGACAAGAATTGTTATCTACGATAAACTATAGCCCCACGGTACCCGAGTGTTCATTTACTGGTAACATTAATAAATAGATAGCCCAAACTGGAGCTTTCTCTTCACCATGAAGCAAAGTCCTTGATTTTAACATATCAGCGCTTTGAAAGACATTCTTTCTGATTTCGATATCTACTGATCATTTGATAAACTATAGCCCCATAAATACAAACTTAAAAAAATAAAAATAGAAAAAAAATACAAACAAAATTCTCATATGTAAACGTTCATTTACACTAATTTATTAACAGTTAATTCAATAATCCGTTAGAAAATGAATGGCTAAAGAGGGACTCTTAAAATACTAGAAAATTTCAGTGAAGAAATAATTATCAAAAGACAAAGGCTATTTCTACTCATTGCTGGTCAGAAATAAAATACATCTTATATAACAATGACAAGGATATCTAGATATCTAACAAGTGGAGACTTATTTTCGGATATTCTATAATGATGTCTTCTATGAATTTCTTTACAACTAAGAAAACTTCCTGGAAATTGGATCCGCATGAATGTTTCGAACTAATCAGCACCAGACCAAGACAAATTATATAAAAAAAATGAATAATCAAAATACCAAGAGGAAAAAAGTTGAAAATACAAAATTCTCCGAATCAGTGGCAGAAGTGGAACCACTTATACTCCAGTGAAAACCAAGGACACAAGATCTGAAAGACGAGATCACCCTTGTTTTTTTCGAGTCCGAAGTGGTTCTCCAGGAACGGGTGCCACTCGATAGAGGTCACCCCTCCCCAACAACCCCCCGTAATATTCAAGAATGCGCCTGCTCTATTTTCGATATAAACTACGTGAAGGAAGAGCCACTTTAGACCCAGTTATTGGTCTCGAATGGCGGGACAATTTGCTTAAGAGAGCAATACGGAGAAACTGTCCTATAAGAAATACATTCATGGGGTGTAGTTTACTTTCTTAATAAAGAGAATCGAGCTTGTTTAGAAGGTACCTGCTTCATAACTCTGCTACATTATTTTCGTTTTCAGGTACTACTGGTAGTTGTGGCACTTGAGTGCCTCACTGCATTTTTGCTACTAGTACTATTCCAAAAATGTTATTTTCATTTTAAAATAAGTTTTTAATATACTTACCTGGTAGTTACATATATATAGCTTAATCGCGACGAATCGGCGGGATTAAGCTATATATATAACTACTAGGGAAGTTAGATATTTAAAAAAGTACATTGACCACATTCACAAATATCATATACATTCTACTAAATATAATATATATAATATGAATCCTTTTCAATAGCTACGTAGCGCTGTAAAGAAACTCGGTGAAGCGGGCATCAATGAATTCTCAGATACAGCAGCGTACAAATAAATAAAATAAACACGTCATCCATTGCAAAAGCAAGGTAGCAGAATGAGCGTTGCAATGATCCCCAAACCATTATAGATATCAGAAATGTCGCCAATAACAAAACCCATTAAAACTAACCCAATATTCTAATACGGGATCGGATGCCGAATAACTGGGTAATAACGCGAATAACAGGCTAATAACGCCGATCCGAATTATTGCAATACACAACGCCACCAATAATTTCTTTTATTCTGATAAGCATAAAATCGTTTAGGACCTCGGCGTATTGGCAGCTAAGCAATGATTACACTCGGGCGAGACCATTCCACACACCCAAAGAACAATAATTAGTTATGTTTCCATAAAGTGCTGCTGCCCTTAGAGTAAGCGCTGATCAATCCAAACCAATGAGGAGTTCATTCTCAATAGAGCAAGATTGCATTAAAAAAATATTTTCTTTGGCCCTAATAATAATAATAATAATAATAATAATAATAATAATAATAATAATAATAATAATAATAATAATAATAATAATAATATAATTATTATTATTATCATTATTATTTGGAGATAGCATAAGTTTGTAGGATATGGGTTATACTATGAAAATGCATTGAATGAGATCATAAAGTTCTTACAGTATATATATATATATATATATATATATATATATATATATATATATATATATATATTTTTTTTTATATTTTTTTTCTTCTTCTTCTTTTTATGGGGAGGTGATGCTGATGCCTGGCTGGGTCGCCTCACATTCTAACCCCTTTACAAAAGATTCAAATACAATTGCTTGCGGTCAAAGCAATCCACAAGTTTATACACCCAAGACATTCCTAAATCCGGATATAAGAGGACGGCTATGGCCAATTAATGTGGCGGCCTGATTGGAATGAACTAAAATGGGAACCATAATCGTCCAAAACAAATACGATCTCATATAAAATAAAAGGGACAAAATTATAAGAAAAATCCCTACCGCTGACCTCATCTCTGCAAGCTGAGAACATTGGCAGCCATATCATTACATACAAACGTTTTTCAAGTTTGCTCGTATCGTTATAGGGAGAACAATTCTCACCTGAGAAAAGTACGAAGAAAAATAAATATTCGACGAAGCCTGAGAGAATGGTCCAATCAGGGACCATTAAAACAAAGAAGAATGTAGCAATCAATAACGTGAAATGACGCAGCAATCCGAGTGGCACGAAGGGAACAATCATCGGGAGGAAACACAAGTGAAGTCAAAGGGAAGAAGCAATCTCAAGGGAACCGCGAAGGGAAGTGTACTATTCAGTGGTGAGTCAGAAGTATGCGCGTGTAAAGGGAAGCACGAAGGGGACAATCCGAAGGACAAAGCCCTCAGAAACGAGTGTGTCCGAGTGTGACCCGAAGGACGAAAGCGTACCATCCGAAGGTAAGAATGAAGGGAATCGTGCCATCGGAGGGGAAGTCAGGCCCTCCAGCATTTTCACTCTGTTCCCTTTGCTGGGAGCGATAAATCATCTGGCACCTCTCATTACACAACAGGGATTACCACCCTTGGATTATTCAATTATATTTCCCCTTCTTTATGGACGCGCTTAATCAGTGATTTATCATTAACGGATAATTTACCGATCACAATTCATTTGCTGAAATGGACGTTAATCCCCGGACATTTACCTTCTGGGACGCGGATCCTCCGTCCAGGGTTTCCAATTTCCAAAGGATCGACCCTCACGCTACGCAAACATATCAGGCAAAGGAAGACTTCAAAAATGGCGATGTGGGGGAACAGCGAATCTCTCGATACAAAGACACCAAAGACGGCGAACAAAACAAGCTTGCATTTCACATCAGCCAATTCCATGAATTTCGACACCAATGCTAAATTAATATTGCATTATCGCTCTCCCAAAGGCCCCACCGAGGACTGACACCCCTTATAATTATTCCCGTGGCAATATTCGAGGCATGTACGCATAAGTTCTGCTCGATAGAGAACTGAAAGGGCTCAATCGATAACAGCCACAATAACGGCGGAGGGATATAACCTGACATATTTATGTTCATGCAGCCAGGAATGTTTATGGTAAATAATCGCTTGTGGAACTATCTCGGTTCACTCGTTTGCGATAAAACGATACTTCTCAAGTCTTTCAGTGTTATTCTTAACTAATAAAAGGCTTGAACTTTCGATCTTAATTCATTTCGTCATACAATAAAATAATTGCTCAGACGCCTCGCCTAATACCAAACGTTTATTTTAACACCTCACTTCACAATTAATGTAGTTTGATAATTAAAGCGTTTTTATCTTACTTAGTCGTAATTTATCTGGTAATTACTAAGAGATGAAATTGAGATACCTCGAAAAGCGCAAATCGCAAATAAAAATGAATAAATAAAAAAAAGACATAGGATGTATTACAATTACTTTCTATACCACCAATTACTTAATCTGAATCTAATTCCTCATTATTCAAACGCTACTATGATTAGGGAAGTCACTAGCATTGTACTACCCACATCCATTCTAAAATTATCTTAAATTCGAAAAAAATTAAAGAGGACAATAAACATAAACGTGAATTATGTTTTACAATGGTTACCTTTATATTAAATGACCTGCGGTCATTTAATATAAAACTTAAATCATAATTTCACCTCCCAACCCACCCAACCCCTAACCCAGTTGTACGGTATACAATAGGCAGTAATTCTTTACTTATATTTTCGGTCTTCCCACACGTAAGTTGAGATTCTTATCTCCCTCTCAGAGCAAGCAATAGAACTAAACTATTGATTACTCCTTATACGAATTTTATCATTCTTCGAACGGTATCTGTAACACCCAGTATAAATTGAAACCACACTTCTCTCCTTAATCATGATACTTCCCTTGAGTAACATTCATTATATTTATGAGCTTTAATAATTCATATAGGTACCTGAAATTAAGGTATTTTTCTCCAGACAGCAAGTATTCTAAATAGAAACAATTCGGAGCTTGAGATGCCCTTTTAGATCTAACTACTTATTTTCAAGACAGACTTCACTACGGAAATGAGGTAAATTGGTTCAAATTGAATTTAATGGCGCCTTTGATTATGCTGGCTCCCACTATCTTTTATACATAATTCCAATCTTCGAAGTCAGCGGCTAAGTACTTGAGACATGTTTGCTGGTTGTTTCACTGAATTTTAGGACTGCTTGTTTTTTTTTTTTCTTCTTCTTCACTAGTATCATGATTCTTGTAGTAGAAAATAAACTATAATGCAATATGAGATGACGCAAGAGTTCTCGCAACCAATCCGAAATGAAGTTGATGCTAGATTTAACATTGATCTGGAACGGATGATGTGGTGACGCATGCAGCTGAAACCCGGAGAACCTTGCGACTTCTTTTCCATGCCCAAGGGAGAGAGAGAATTACCCTGAATATTCATCAATTCTCATCAACACAATCAACTCCAACATTGCCCCTGGCAGAGCTAACTTTGCCTGAAAGTGGGAATCGTCTGTAAGTCTCTTCATACCTACAGAAGAGACAGCAATATGTTCTGTTTGGGACACTTTCCCAGGACCTCCATCTATTAGGAAAAAAGTATTCTGTGCTAGTCTGTCTTGTTTGGTTAACGTCCAGAGGTCCAAACCATACCTACCATTCTCTTTAATAACTTACCAATCATAAAGACCGACTTTAGACAAGGGCCAGTGCTGGCATGAGACTGGTTTGACCTATACCAACCAACCGCTCTGTGATAACTTTGTCGAAACCAATCAACCAATCATCCGTTTTGTATTATTCGTTTAAATGAAACCAATCGACCAACTGCCCTACGATAGTCCTTTAGCCACAACCAACTAACCAACCAACCAACCAACTGCCCTATGATAGTCCTTTAGCCACAACCAACTAACCAACCAACCAACCAAGAACCGACCGACCGACCGTCCTGTGCCATTCCCTCAGACGAACGTCGACGTTCTTCACTGTGAGACGGCTACTTGACGTCATGCTGCCCAGAAAGAGACAATTTTTTTTTTTTTTTTTCGTTTCCTCAGCCGTGAGATTGACACGGTCATCGTGGCAGTTACAAATGCTGATACATGTACGTTTGCGACAGTGGTAATACACATTAAAATCTATGCACCAATACCAGAGTCAATATATTGTTTATGTATGTTGGTATTTATCTAAGTGGTGCCATTTGTTTATTGATTTGCTTTGCACTTTTCCTTTAATTCACCTTTATCTATTTGCTATGTACTTCCTCACTTCGCAGTTCCTCGCTGGACGAGTGGTTTTCGCGCTCGGCGGAATCAGAGGAATTTGTTTCTGGTGATAGAAATTCATTTCTCGATATAATGTGGTTCGGATCCCACAATAAGTTGTAGGTCCCGTTGCCAGGTGACCAATTGGTTCCTAGCCACGTAAAAATATCTAAACCTTCGGGCCAGCCCTAGGAGAGCTGTTCATCAGCTCAGTGGTCTGGTAATATTAAGATATACTTCACTTTTTTTCCTCTCTTCGCTCTACTTTTCTCATTTTTCACACATGTGCATATTATTCTCTGGAAGTTTGTTTGGAAAGTTATCTGCCTTTTGAGCCTGTTCTGAATTCTGAAAATAATGACAACATAAATAAGACAGTTCCATGCTTTACATGTTTTAGGGTAGTTCATCGTGTTACACGAATTCCTTCACACTACCGTTTATCCTGTTTCTCCTGAAATAATGGAAAAGGAAATCGGTAAAAGGGTCATGTTTTCACTTACAGCTTTACTTCTATTCCCCCCCTCCACCCACCCCCCAGGAACAGAATTATTTTAAATAAATAGGTGTCTTCTTATCAAAGATTCTCTAACTGAATAAAAAAATCTTTTGTCACAACTTGTTTTCTAAACCAATTTCCCTTCGGCAAAACTGGTTTTCAATACAAATCCTTTTCCAGAGGGCTGTTTTTAATTTTTTTTTTCCGTCGTTTAGAACTCTTGTTGTTTGTAAAGACATTTCCTCTTGACAGTGCTTTGTTTTCAAACCGAATCACGTTCGACAAGAATTTCTTTTTCACGACGTTACCGTTTCGGACGAAATGTGAA
The DNA here is from genome assembly GCF_015104395.2 of Macrobrachium nipponense. Taxonomy (NCBI): domain Eukaryota; kingdom Metazoa; phylum Arthropoda; class Malacostraca; order Decapoda; family Palaemonidae; genus Macrobrachium; species Macrobrachium nipponense. Next base: position 35,322,040 of record NC_061089.1, read on the forward strand.
AACTGGGGTATTCCTAACAGTATGAATGTTATATTTATGATTTTTCTTCTTCCTGCCACATACATTGCTGAATACTATAATAATTTGTGCTAATTTATTTTCCCAAAATATTTTCAATAACTAGAAACGTATTTGGTTTCCAAAAAAAGGGGGGGGTGTGAGGGGTTTTAAAGAAGTATCAACACACAGGGCCTTTTGACAGTAACCTCACGAGACCTATGGACAATGACACAAAGTAAGTATGGATTGACAAATAAACCAGTGACCCGGCGGACTGGAGCGCGCTAAGAGGCAGCAATACGAGATCTGTGATAAGATCTGAAACTGTAGATATGAGTACTAAACAAAGAAAAATATATAACTTCCTCTGTATGCCGTAATTTAAGCAGCTATTTCAATCGAGTGGTTAACCGCGGTTGAAAAGATAAGTCCATCATACTTGACTCTAGCAGCAGCACATGCCTCGTTCCCGCTGATACTGAAGACATAAAAGTTCACAATATCACCGCAAATCCTTGCAACTGAACAAAGAAAGTACATCCCAAATGGAGTCTGAGAATGACTGAAAAACAAATACAAAGTCGTAAGAGATGCCAGGAAGCCTCTCTTAATCTTTTCTTCGAAGGTACTTCACATTCTAATTTCAACCGGCAAAACCAGGGAAACTATCTCCTCTACATTTCGATCCCCATCCCGTCCGAAAACGTATATACAACCTGTAAAAGAGCGCGATGAAATACTAATGGCGCTGGAGACTAACAGAAACCGTCCGGCAATTTAGGTAAAGGTTATCTAAGTTCTCTAAAAGTTTAAGACCATCTTCTCTAAGAAGATTTATTTTCACTCGAAAAATAAACTTTCCTTACGGGTAATTCTTGGCTAATCAGCAGCAAACAAGAGCAAGCATGAGCCGCGTACGCTGAATTAACCAGCAAGCTTCGCTCTCGGTCCTCTGTTTACCAGATATGTCAATCAATACCTCACTGCTTTGGATTTCATGAGATACTTGCGGCGTTTTCTAGCCTCAAATGAACAGGCTCCCGGACAGAAGAATACCCAGTCCTAGAGATTTAGTTGTCAGAATTTAAGGCTGTTTACCTCAAGCAACATTCTCTGTCTTTTTACGGCATATTGGTGTCAAACTTCGTAGCCGGTGCTGAGGGCAAAACTGAGGTCGCCCATGCTTGCGTGACACCACAATAACGAACTTGTGCGACTTCTATTCTGCCGCCAACATTAACGAAGTTGAGCAAAGTTTGGTGACAAAATGCTTCCCGATGCCATAAAAACACTACCTTGGCTGACAAGATTAAAGGTGTAGAATATATATATATATATAATATATATATATATATATATATATATATATATATATATATATATATATACACACACACACACACGTACAGATTACGTATATTTTAATGGTAGCGTCGATGAGGAATTTGGTGGTTTGACCTTAGATCTGATAAAATTCATCTGACTGACTGCAATGCTATGTTAATCCGTTACTATAAGAGGATCCCGACAGTTCAAACTGATTAACTGTTTGTCAATATGACACTTCAGTCTTCTGGTTTGATGAAAACTACATATATTAGGATACTAGTAATATTATCATATTCAGCTTGTCAATATTTATGATTAAATACATTTGATTTTATTTTCACGTAATTTAATTCGAATGAGGTGTCTGAATTAAATTCCTTAAGAGCATAATAACAAAAAAAACCATTAGTATAATTTCAACCGGAATTTTCCTGCACTATCTAATAACCCAAAGGAACTCTCTTTATCAAACTGAATGGAAATATCTCCAGAGGACGAGAGGACAGTTGGAAAGGTGATAGCGATGGGAGGAGGGATCTGAAGGTAAGGAAATGGAGTCATTTCACGAAAGCATGATCTGGCAAAAAATCTGGCAACAAAACCGTAAAAATTTTGAGAATTACCAGCGAGACGAATGTCCTTTCCTTGGACATAAAAAACGAGTGCGAGGCAGTGAAATTTGATACATACCTATGTAAAGACACCTAACTTTCACATTCATTAAATACACTGCACGGAGATATAAAGAATAAAAGCATAACAAATGTAGCTGCAGTATCAGCGGAGAAGTAGAAAATCTGAGGGATATGAAGAGCGGCCACACTTACTCCTCATAGACGAGATATCTGGCGGCGAACCCTTTCTCTATGCAGTCGCCCGTATCCGAGATGCTGGTGCGGGTGATGACGATGGGTTCCTGATGGCCCTGCCCTGAGCGGAACCACGAGCCAACCCACTCGGCTGGAAATTCGCATTTTCCTGGAAAAGACAGATCGAAACTGTTAGGTACACTAATGTAAATGCCTCTTTTTCAGAACGTGAACAATACACCTACCTGCAGTTGTAATTCCAGACAGTTTATATTTGTACAAATGTTGCTACATAACTTATACAATAATTGCTAAATACAAGTACCAGTCATATATTGTCTACACTTGTAGATCACTTCGGAGGTTGCACATTTTTTTCTTATTTTGTTGATTTTTTTCGCAATTTTCATCAGCGTTTTATCTAAACATTTTCTTTGCACTAATTTCATATGTATTTTTTTTTCTTTTTTTTACATAGCCAGTGGGCTTTCCATTCTTTAGAACTTTCACTAACAAATGCAAGTCATCATGATAACTTTCATTAACAAATGCAAGTTATCATGAGGCACAGGGAACTTCCGCTACTGTAGAAGTTCCCTGTGCCGTATATAGATGTACATCAAACAGTCGATATCAATAAGCAAAGAATACTTGAAATTTAAAATATACCATAAAATATATCAAGCATATATGAATTACATATTTCGGATCAATCCACTTCAAGAGCTTGCTCAATGTCCGCATAAAAACGTTTTTAAGATTAAACACTTACACATATGTAAAAATTACACACACACACACACACACACACACACACACACACACACACACACACACACATATATATATATATATATATATATATATATATATATATCTATTATATATATATATATAAAACCAGACGTTAACCCTAAACGAACATATTTTATCGGTTATTCAGTAAAACTCATCAAGTAAGGCTCTAACACTTGACAAGTATTATCAGTCTAGTATTCCTGAACTGAACATCAATACAATTCCACTGTCAATTGAGCATTGTGGGTGTGGCAATAACTGTCACGTCATAAACCGTCGACCAATCAGTGCACTGCAATGAGTCCCAGTCAGTGACCTCATAAATATCCATCCAATCATAGAAAAGGATAACTTATGGGACGTGTTTCGGATATCTTGTCCATCTAATCATGGAACCAGCGCGCTGCTGCGTCTAGCAGAGGGTTAGAGCCTAGGCTGAAACGTCCTTGTCATTCACAAACACACATACGCTTTACAAACAAGAACTTATACAATGAGGACTGAAGAGGAGATTAACATAATAAAAATTACTAACTCGACATACTAAGGTTTTATACATTGTCTTATTATTTTCTACAACGACAACCTATTAAAATATGTAAAAAAGGGTCTAAAAACTAATGTTTATAATAACGGTGAAAAAATGACAGGTATCAATCACCATACATTACCAACTTTATTAAAATTATAATATAGATCAGATGAAAAGGTTACACGCTATTACTTTGTACTTGTTATGAAGAATTCGTTAATATTATTGAATGCTGATACTTTCAATTTTAAAGTACCACGAATCTTTCTTTTTGTTTTTTTTATAATTTATATTAGTTTGTTAAGAAATACGGAATTCTTAATGATTACGTTCTCTCTATTTTGAACTGATGCACTCTCATGAAAAAGCACTAAGATTTTGCTGTACTATCAGACATAGTGTTCATGATCATTGAATTACACAGACTAGAGAATGTCATAATCACACAGATCCAAAACCAGTAAAAATGACAATGCAGTTATGGATGAAAATAAGGCTGCGGTTGATGCATATATTTTCCAGTTACAAAGGAGAGGTTCCTTGTAAAAAAAAAAAAAAAAAAAAAAAAAAAAAAAAAAAAAAAAAAAAAAAAAAAAAAATCCGATCCGAAATCTTCCTTGAATTTGCCGCAAAAAATTAAAGCTGGTGAGCTCCGGCAATACCTCAAATAGTTGGTTAAAGCTAATCTCTTCAAAGTACAAACAGGTTACAATATCAACAAATTCCAAACAATAGTTAATTGACAAATCGAAATATAAAAGTTTCTTGTACTGTTTTCTACAATATCGATTAGCAAATAAATTTTCCTGAAAATGTGCAGAGTACCAGCCTTGCATCCAAATGCTAGAATGTCGCTACAGTTAACTTCGCTTCTCAAGAACAATTACGGAGATAAGACAAAAGACCATTTAATTAAGGAGCAAAGAGTAGTTAACAACTCTGACAGGGGGCTACTTAAGAAACTCCCAAGGAGCAATTTCGTTGATTTTCAACTCTTGTAATGACAATCACATGGGCAAAGGCATGTCCCTACCTTTCGCCACACCTTCCCGTACAAGCGTTAGCCCACATGAACCCAACGAGAACAAAAAGAGCTTTCACCGCCCAACAAAAGGAAGGCATTTCTCTGCAGGGCTGAGCAATGTTTTCAGTACTCGCGCATGAATTCGAATAGGAGTGCCTTTTTTGTCTGGTCACAAACGTTCCTAATGAACATACATGTGACACAGGCCATGAGAACAATTCATACGCAATATCCACCCCCGAATAGTTTAAAACTACACTGTAGGTATGTGTGTATGTATGTATATATATGTATATACATATATTATATTATACATATAAAATAAAATATAATAAAATAAAAATAAATAAATATATATATATATATATATATATATATATATATATATATATATATCATATTTAGTAAATATATAATATATATATATAAGGTGCGAAAGAATGAAATTATGAGTAGAAAAGGTTATGCCTCGTTCGAGGTATATGCCGCACTCTGTACGACGTGGCCTACGAGGGGCGGATCTCCCTCCATAAATCGGAGTGACCAAATACTAGAGGAACACGCTAAGCCACTATTACAGGCGATGGAGTCTTTCGGTACCCACAAGTCCTCTATCATTTATGAGGGAGAGGGGGGGAAGAAGAGCACAGCAAAATGCTTGGGTAACTAGCAGGGCAAAATATGAAAACTATCTACAGGTGAAATAATATAAGGGATACAACAAACGAGAGAGAGAGAGGAGGAGAGAGAGAGAGAGAGAGAGAGAGATACAAATATATGAATTTGCTCGACTCTGCAGAGCAGGGGGTGAGGGGATGACAGAAGCTTGTTCTAAACTCAATAAGGGGGGGGGGGGGAGAAGAAGAAGGAGGAGGAGGAGGATGTGGGGTCTTTCTAAAAAAAAAAAAAAAAAAAAAAAAAAACTACGAAGTTAATAGCGCCGCTGTGAATACTGCTTCTAGTAGCTGTTAGCAGTGACTATAAGTGAATGGCTATGGGGGCTAAGTGCCCTAGAGGTGATTTGTGATGACGTCTCTTTTCCTTTTTCGTATTTTTTTTTTATGACGGTAATGTAGGGGAACAAGTGAGAGAGAGATGAAGAGAGGAGAAGAGAAGACTGAGAGGAGAGGGGAGAGAGAGAGAGAGAGAGAGAGAGAAGGAATATTTTTCTGACCGAGGTAATGGCGGAAACGTAGCTCGGTACAACATACCGTGGACCCACAAAATGGCGAGTATGAAAAGTGAACAGGGAAATAAAGTAAAAAAATTAAAAGTAATGCTTATCGATGCTAATTCTCAAAACCTTTCTAATGCTGTCAAGTCCAGGAGTTGGAAGCATCGACGAAGATTCTTGTTTCTTACCTCCCTGTACAGAATACTTTATAGTAAGCCGTCTCTTTTGTCATTCTATGGATCGGTTGAAAAGACATATGACACTATATTTTAAGGAACTATGAATTACAAAGACAGTTTAAATAAGCGTTATAATTATAAAAACAGTAGTTCCTAACCGTCAATATATATATATATATATATATGCATATATATATATATATATATATATATATATATATATATATACACATAGCTAGAAATTCATGGCAAACATACACAGGTACCTTAAGTTAATAAATCCACAACGAAAGAAAGTTTAACCTCTGAAATCTGCTAACAAACGACCGAGGCTATTTCAATAATAATCTTTCATCAAATCGTGTCAGATGTTTCCTGGCACAAAGAAGACTTAATGAAGAGAAAGTGACGTCATAAAAAGGAGCTAAACAAGAAGAAATGAAGACACTAAAGGAACGCAACCTGTGTGGCGGTGGAAGGCAACCAACCAACGGAACCAAGAAAATGTAGTCTTGCCAATGAAAGGCAACCACCTTCAACATACCAAAAGGAGTATGAAGGCGCACAGACTAAACTAGTTGTCAACGGCACGGCATCCAATTACAGCCGTCAATAGCTGCTGGTTCGGGAAGGCAGCGAAGGATATCACAGACCAATCAAAACAAGACCGCAAACCAAGGCAAATCAAGTGATATCCTGAACGTCAAGGGACGACATACTGTCACCGTTATATTCCGGGGGAAGCCTCATGAGAGAGTGAGAGTGAGAGTGAATTTATTTATAAACATCCTCACAGACGAAGGCGATTTATTTTTTATAAATAATCGCAAATACGAGTATAAAGAAGAGTGAAAATATGTAAATATATACGTGGGTTATTTATACTCTCTTTCAAAAATGTATTCAGAGAGAGAGAGAGAGAGAGAGAGAGAGAGAGAGAGAGAGAGAGAGAGAGAGAGAGAGAGAGAGAGAGAGAACTATACCTGGCCCTATTTAATGGTCATACAATCAATATGGAGACTCATGAATGTCATCAAATCCCCCGAGTGAAATACATCTCTGCTCTGGTTACCTGCAATCGGCTTCTATTTCGAAAAATTGTTTCAGTCCACAAATTTCAATTTATAGACAAGCCATGGTACATAGACTCTGTATTCAATTATATCCACGACATCTATTGTAAGGTACAATGTTTATTTCTAGTCGGCTTCCTTTTATGCGTGCTGTTTGCATTTGTAGTACAATTAAATACTAGCCATGATGTGGTTGTTCGCGTTTGTATGGGCATTTTCCTCCATAAGCTTTCTCCTCCTCCCCTTAGAAGGGCGGCACCAGGCGTTAGCCTTCTCGTTTTCGGAAAGTGCTTATCGGATGAGGTTGGCAACGCACTCCTGAAGGGCCTTTTTAGTTCAACTATCCATTAGTGATCTCAGTCAACGTTTTTTACTTCGCTGACAGAACGACTATAGCTGCCTGAAGAATGCTATTATCATTACTATTGCTATTATCATCATCAATCGTCATTACTGCTATCATTATCACCAATCGTTCATATTAACTACAGGCAAAACTTTCAGGTAAAGTCAAATTGCGATAAATCTAAATCCCTTTCAACACGGAAACCTAAAACCTGAAGTCACAGCGCCAGATGTTTATTTAAAAAAAGCCACACAAACAAACTGACGAACAAATAAACGTTCGCGTTTCCCCGTTCGGAAAAAAATAAAATGTAAAAAGTATAGCACATACCAATTCGCTCCGTTGCAAAACGATCGAGAAACGTCCAGTAGAATTTGTTCAATGCCCCCCAAGGTTGATTAATGCTTTCCCGTCATTCAAGTCATGTGTGCGTACAACGTGTGTGCGCGTAACTCGCTAGCACGCACGCACAAGTGAGCATCAGTGTGAATATGCAACGGCGTCAATTTCCATGCAAGGCGAGGGCGAGCCTTTCCGTAGCTTTATGTGCGAGTAAAAGGTCGCCATTTCTGAGAGTAAATAAGTAAGCAAGCAGAGGAATATATATTTATACGCAAGTCACTTCTCACGCAAGGTATAAGTGAGCCTAACCGTAGACTCAAAATGTTAATGACGGGTACGTATTTAATTCAACTCATTAAGCTAGGAGATGACTTTACTCAGTTTTAAATGCAAATATTGTATGGTATTGCGATCTCACTATGCTTGGAAGGTACTATCTGCGCAAGTGGGAACCGTGGCTGTAAGGAGCATGCTAGGCTTATGTTTGTAGGATTACTCCCGACGTGTCACCCAAGTCCACCCATCTGTAAATTACCGCCTATTATAGTCCAGTATAAGGGCGTGGAGCTAGCAATCTCAAACGTGAAGACCTGTTGTGGAACCTGAAGGTTGTGCCATTCTACAACCATCTATCCAAAAAGTGAACAATCGTCTTTGACCACAGTTTCATTATCAAAACAAAGCCAGGGCCCTTATCCAACTTTTCATTAGAAAACGCGAGACTACGCTATGCACGCTAAAATGTTCTTTACCCGTGGAAAGGCATAGACATAATTTTTCCTTTCCCCACATATAATACTACAGTTGTCAAAAAGGAATAAAAATTAAATAGGATACTATTTTCAAGTAAGCTCCCAATTGCACGTAAGACTATTTTTCAATAAGTGAAAAAATAACCCTAATTACCATAAAAAAGGGGTCAAAGTGATATCTGCTGAATTCCTGAGAGTCAAACTTGTAAAAACAATTGTTTAGTTTACGAAAATCAACCGAACCCCACTTACGATTATTTTTTTAACCAATTCTCTCATACAGAGCAATATTAGAATAAAAACGCCACCTGCCATATTCTATAAGGCTTCTTTCATTACCGAATAAAACTTAACTGAACCACACACACATCATGGAGCAATTTTGATAATTCTATAAAACTGACAACAAACTCTGAAGATTAATCTTGTTCAGTCTAGGTTAAGATGTCTTTTTAGATATCAACTTAGAAAATGCGCGTTTCGCTGACTGGTAGAGGATTATGAAGTAATTTGACATCTGGGTTTTAATAAATAATATCTCAATTAATGGAAAAGACAAAGACACCTCTGTGGCGAATCAATTAAGAGGAAACGAGGTTCCTGGACAAGGTGTCGTAAATTGTGAAGCAACGATGAGCAACTATTAAGAGGGGAAATACAATAATTGCCAGGCCACAAAAAACTTCGGTACTGCAGTTTTACCTAAAGGGATGATTGATGGCGATCCACAACGCTTGATACACAAAAATATTTATCTATCGTCAAGTGCAATTATCTTAATTGGTAAACCTGACAGGGAGAAGACTAGCATACCGGCGAAATATAAAAAGAAAGAAAAGTAACTGACATTGCCATCGTAAGAATATCATGACGTATCCTGTGCAATTCAGTTCAACATAAAATTCAAATTAGTGGAAAAACAAATTACTCTGACTACACTGCCAACAGCTTTTTCAGACTGAGTAAACTTCGTAATGCATAAAAACAATACAAATAAAAGGCAAACCATATTAATAACAAATATTAGCTGAATGAATGAATCAGACAAAAACTTGTAAGTATTATACAAAGGTGTTTCCCTTTAGCGGGAATAGATTAAAAAATAATCCCAAAGGCAGTCACTGCCAGGATAAAGCCCCTGTGTCAAGGAAAAAAATCCATAGTCTTGCAGAAAGCAAAAGATAAGGAAGTTGTCAAAAAATATAGCAAATATGTCGCAAGTACCTGGGCCTTGGTGCAGATGCAAATATTTCTAATAGAATCAGTCAAGAAATATTCAAGGTCAAACATATTAAAAGACTTCCATGAATTACACAGGTTTCAGAGGAACGGAAGTACGTACCTCATGCCTTAAACTGTTTGCAGGTCAAAGCAAGTCTGACACTCTTTGACAAATATTGCAAAACATACCAAACCAAAGGACAGAAAAAAAACTAAGTAACCAATAGAAGAAGCTGCTGTGATTAATATAAGAGCTGAAATTTGCCTTTAGGAAATGCTTGCTTTTACTACAGATTAAGATTTGCTAAGTACAATTCATCTACAGATACTACGCTACTGACGAAATACAATATATTATATCCTATACACAATTTCTCCAATGAAAAGAAAAATAATGTGCAACATCCAGCATCTCCTGCAATAAAAAATGAATGACAACGGCGGCAAAACGACGTCGTTCTCCCCTTCCCTTGTAATCAACTCACAATTTCCTTTCCTCAGCCCTCGGTACCACCGTATGGCAATGGCATCTTCCTCGGCAGTATTTGGAACTGGAGGCAATTGCCCTCCGGTTGAGGAGCGAGTGGCAGTGCCATTTGTCAAGCCATAATCCGACCTCCTCCTCCTAATACTACCCTCTCCTCCTCCTCCCCTTCCTCCCCTACCTCCTCCACATAATTGGAAGGAGCCGGTCTAGAGAACTTCTCGCTCTCTTCCTCTTTCTCTTGTCAAATTCATAATTACCTTTTGTTCACATTTAGGGCACCTGCCATGTCGCCAATAACAGAGTACTTCTCTCTCTCTCTCTCTCTCTCTCTCTCTCTCTCTCTCTCTCTCTCTCTCTCTCTCTCACACCTTGAACAAACTCCTTTTTTGATGTGCTCATTTATTACGATAGACAGGTTTTGACACTCTCTGAACCCGCGGCTTGCTAAGAGGCATTTATATAAAGCTGTCGAATTACTTTATATAAATGCAGTTCGTTCACTCAGAACTAAGTTGCAAGCTTGAATGAGTTAGTAGCTTTTGGCAAAAATATTTAATTAAAAGTCACACGTTGTTAATTACGCCTTTCCTTCGTCATCAGAAATGGAGTTTATGCGCCTGTTCCCACTTCCATTATCATCAAAATTATATTATTTCGAGATTGTAAATCATAAGAAATTTTCGGTAGCACCTACTATTCGATCAATTTTTCATGTAAAATTATACAGGGCGAAACATTATTTAGTAATGGACGCTGCTGACTCTTTGATGAGTCACTGGTGAGATGAGTCACTTGCGGGATAAATGAATGGCTGCCAGCAAGACCGAAATCATAAACTTCCAACCCCAATGAAAAACGGAAACTAACCATATTTTGAAAGTAGATTGTTTGCATACTTTAACACACACGGCTCGAATGTTTGCAAACAATTTTTACGATAATAATACCTGTAAAGACGTCACAGAATAAGCAAATACATATTACAGGAAGTACAGTTTGTTTGTTTGTATGGTGTTTTTACGTTACATGGAACCAGTGGTTATTCAGCAACGGGACCAACAGCTTTACGTGACTTCCGAACAACGTCGAGAGTGAACTTCTATCACCAGAAATACACATCTCTCACTCCTCAATGGAATGGCCGGGAATAGGAAGTACACAAGCTGTCGGTTGTATCCCTCTGCATATATAGAAGATACATCCAAATCACATTATCGGCAAGGTGTACAGACGACGGACTGAAGCTATATGAAAAACTTTCAGGTCGGGAAATGTTTCGCAGAAAAAGGACTATTGCAGATATGTAAAAACACTTAAAACAGTTTAATAACCAGTCATGACCATGTCTATCCAGATGCCTTGGAGACTGATACACAAGGAATGTAGTCAACGCAAGAGTAACAATAACATAAACAAATTACTCAATTTATTCAAATTCGAAGTTTAAAATGATCTTATGATTTCGAAGAAAAAGGATGCAAATTTTTGAAATTACCGCGTCAGATTAAAGTCTTGTCAGCAAAATGTATTGCAATTACGTACCTTAAACCTTCTAAAATATATATATATATATATATATATATATATATATATATATATATATATATATATATATATATATATGTGTGTGTGTGTGTGTGTGTGTGTATAATATATATATATATATATATTCACAAGTATACGTTATGATGTGCATTTCATCATTATGATGCTTATATCCTTCTACACCAGTATTTCTCTCTCTCTCTCTCTCTCTCTCTCTCTCTCTCTCTCTCTCTCTCTCTCCGTGTAGCGTCACTCGATTTGTCATGGGAAGCACCATTAATTACCTAAGGCTTACTAACGTGGCGGCATTCATGAATGAACTGACAGGAGGAAATTGGTTGTGTAAAGGGGTCAACAAACACACGAGAGAGAGAGAGAGAGAGAGAGAGAGAGAGAGAGAGAGAGAGAGAAGGAGGAGAGAGGAGAGAAACTGAAGCTACATAAATTACCGAAGTTTAACACAACAATATATTTCCTTTGCGTGCATCTCCAGTAACCAAAAAGCTGACGCAAAACCAAGCAACCTGAATATCTTTTTCATCTTAAGCACAGGCGAGGTTCCGTGCTCAGGCTGCAACTGCATCTGCATCTAAACGAACATTTTCAAGCACTGCCAACCTTTTTTCTACGGTCACGCAACACAGAGAGAGAGAGAGAGAGAGAGAGAGAGAGAGAGAGAGAGAGAGAGAGAGAGAGAGAGAGAGAGAGAGTTACGGAATAATCATTGTACTTGCATTATTGGAAATGTGTTTCTATAATGCTGATCAAATGAGAGTCGAAAAAATTCCAGCGCCTTTTAATAAAACTACATTTGATTTTTCATCTTTTCCATAAAACACGGAACAACGGCAAATCCCCGTTTAATATACATTATCCTGATTGAATCCGAAAGATTTATCAGCAAAATATGTCAATAGTATTTAAAAGTGACCATTAATTAAAATCATAAACAAAAATCACTTAACAAGGGAAAAAAAGGATCGAGATAAATCTTTAAAATCTCCAGTTTCACTGATTAAAGTCGCTATATATAAATATATATCAATAATGATGTAAAATCATTCAACAGTTCTATATATATATTTCTTGCCCTGCAAGTTATAGCTTTCGACCACAGCGGATGGTCGAAAGCTGTAATTTGCTGTACAAGAAATATATATTTTATAAAACTACACAAGGATTGGACATTATTGTGGATTGTATCACCATTGACTTAAGAGGTACGACATAGCACCTAGCTTCAGCTTCTTTATATATATATATATCTATATATATATATATATATATATATATATATATAGATATATATATATATGGGGATACAATCCACAATGAAGTAAAATCCTCTTGTAGTTTATAATATATATTCTTGTACAGGATTAAAGCTTTCGATCATCTCCTGTGGTCTTGTTCACATTTTAGTGAACAAGACCACAGGTGATGGTCGAAAGCTTTAATCCTGTACAAGAATATATATTATAAACTACAAGAAGGATTTTACTTCATTGTGGATTGTATCCCCATTTAATTTACTTAGAGGTACGACATAGTACCTGGCTTCTGCATATATATATATATATATATATATTAATATATATATAGATATATATAATATATATATATATATATATATATATATATATACACACACACATATATGTATATGTATGTATGAGGAGAGAGAGAGAGAGAGAGAGAGAGAGAGAGAGAGAGAGAGAGAGAGAGATCCCCTCCACGGTAGGTACATCTCCCCCTATGAAATTTCTAGGGCGTTTTCAAGATGAGAATAAAAGAATCCTTGGGGAGGGATGGTAAAGTTACAAGGATGAATGGCTAATTCCCAAGTTCTAACGACAGCTGCTAAGTTGTTGTAACGAGCTCTTTAAGGTGATGACCCAAGGGAGAGCAGCGTCTCTTACAAGTTGCTCTTAAATAGTGTTTTCCCAAGCTATTGATGCTCTAAGATTCCGGCCTCTATGAATATGTGTTTCGTGACAAGCTTTAGCACTTCGCATACAATCGCCATCAACTTCATACCAATGATTGCCTGTTCGACGGCAATCATTATTTAAACGGAGCCAATACACATCTATCTGACACTGCATTACCTGTATATCTAAAGGCAATCACTGTTGCCTGGCAATAAAAATCTCTCCTCACATCAATTATTGACAATCCGATGATCATCAATATCTATCGATATCAGCCACTATTCACCCGATATCATCCACTATCTACGCGATAGCAATCACAAGCTATTTGGTATCACTGTCCATACGATAGAAATGTATTTATTCAATTGCATGATTATTTATCCAATATGAAGCGCTATCTCATCGACAGTGAGCACCACCTAACCGATAGCACTGTTTAAAGGCAAAAATGCGATTCTTCTAACGAGGTAACAAACATATATAAAATAAAACCAGTAAAAAATACGCAAAAGTTTCTTCGGCAATCTTCGGCGCAATCCAGTTTTCTAAACGGCGTATAATGCCGTATGAAACTCTCAACCACGGCCTGGTGGTGCCCTGTATTTTTGGCACCTATATAGGTACCAAACGCAAGAGCATGGCTAACTTTAATTTTAAATAGAATAAAAACTATTAAGACTAGAGGGTTGCAATATGGTATGCTTGATGATTGGAGGGTGAATGATCAACATGCCAATTTGCAGCTCTAACCTCAGTAGTTCTCAAGATCTGAGACAAATAACCATCTCAGTAGTTTTCTTTTAGAACGTAAAATTTTAGTAGTAGCAAGTGTAAACAGAGGACTGTTTTTATTATACCAAACGTAAAACAATCGCGCTCACGAGCGAAAAACCGAAACAAGTTCAGAACCGTGGACACGAAATAAGTTCCACTTTCAGTTACTAGAAATAACAGCGCATATCCCGAAGTATTCTGCCTGGTATCTAGAGGATGAAGGCCTTTTCAGGCCATCTCTTAATCGTCTAACTTTCTTTAAAAATTTTGGATTCAAAATAAAAAATAATTCGGTTCAAAGCGTAACACTTCCTTTCATTTTGCTTGATTCTGGCGCCATATCCAAGGAACCATTGCCAAAGGACAAGAGCAGGGCCCACACACTAGGCAAGCATTTCATTTTAAATCATTACAGCAGAATAGGTCTGGGTAGGACAAACCGGCGCCGGGAGCTCAAATTAGATTATTTCAAGACCTGGATAAAAGTCGATACAAAAACAAGAGTCCATCGTTTCTCCTCTCTGTATTGCCTTCCAGAAGACCGTCCAGGGACTGGAAGGAGAGGATGTCGTCGAGAAGGGTAATTGCATTTACTTTGAGACTGGAAGTTTCCAGAACTTTCACTGATAGAGAAGTGGAAGGCTTCTCCCAGGGGAGTCAGGAATGCAACCAGCTTCTCTGCAATCTACAGCTCCGTTTTATATACAGTGAAACAAGACCTTAAGTCCCATTTTCTCATAATACCCATAAATACCCTTGAGTTCACCCTTTTTTCTGCGAGGCTAAAAGTCCTTGACTAATATTAGGTATTCATATTCTACAGCGACTGTGAGGAGTGCAATTCTTTTAGTACATAATTCATCTAAAATATGTAGATGGTAACATATATCGAAAGCACTTTGCTCCTTCAGTAGCTATTAACATCTGAGAAAGTGATAATTTAGTTAAGTATGGACACATGCGAACTGTCAACATAATTCCAAAACATATTGGTAGTAACAGCGTAATTACATGCGTAATTATTGCTTTAGACACTATAACCGTCACCATCATCATTTACAGTGGAAGAGAGGATGTGTCGACCAGTTAGGAAAAACGGTCCGAAGGGTTTACAAATAATCGGCATACAAAAAGCGTCGGTCAAGCCAACACTTTGCTTCATCTTTTAACACAACAACAACAACAACAACAACAACAACAACAACAACAATAATAATAATAATAAAAATAATAATAATAATAAATAATAATAATAATAATAAAAATAATAATAATAATAATAATTCTATTATCATTACTATTATTAATATTATTTCCAAATCCGAAAATAAATTTGACAAGTGAATGCTTTCAGGATTAAAAAAAAAATCGAAAGAAATAAGGAAAGATAAGCGACCAGAAAGTCGATTTCTTCTAACTCCAGAATATCTATCAAGAGAAATCTTTCTCACCACCTTTCCAGAAGTATAATCATAAGACAAGACCCAACCCTATATGTTTTTGCTAGCCGTCAACACTACCCCTACCAACCATTAGTCTCTCTCTCTCTCTCTCTCTCTCTCTCTCTCTCTCTCTCTCTCTCTCTCTCTCACAAGTCTACGATATATACACAGGACTCCCAACACCTTTTTTCCTCCTCTTTTCTTTTTTCAGTCATTAGATGCAACCCACCTCTCTCTCTCTCTCTCTCTCTCTCTCTCTCTCTCTCTCTCTCTCTCTCTCATTTATATATGAAATACAAACAGTTGTTGTTTATTAGTCTTTTCTCTTATTTGCCTTCACTAAAAAATAAAAAAATACAAACAAATAAAAATATAACAAAGATTTAGCAAAAGCGTAAATTATCCTTTTATTATTAAATATATTGAAAGAATAAAGTAAATGACGGAGGGCTCTTTTAATGCAGCTGTAATACAAATTTAAAATTAGAAATAATCAAGGAAGTATCAACAAATCATTGTTTAAATAACGAATATAAAGCTAGATTGTGGAGGAACTCATGCACGTACGTACGTACACACACACACGCACACACACATACATACATACATGCATACACAAACATACGTGTGTATGTATGTATAAAGGTTAGTACAAAGCGTTTTCTCCTGTTTATTCAGGCATCGTCGGGGAAATAAAGAGTTTGGTACTGACCTTCTGCCTGTTATTTTCCTGTGGTATTTGCTAATACATATAGTGTGTGTGTGTGTGTGCATATATATATATATATATATATATATATATTTATATATATTATATATATATTATATATATATATACACACACACACACACACACACATATATATATATATATATATATAACTATATATATATATATATATATATATATATGTGTGTGTGTGTGTGTGTGTGTGTGTGTGTTGTGTGTGGTAAATTGTGAGTTGTGTGTGTGTATGTGTGTGTGTGTGTGGTGTGTGTGTGTGTGAAAAAGTAAATGTGTGAGTGTGTGTGAAAAAGAAAATAAGTCAATATACAAATAGATAAGAAAAAATAAATTACAGTGCCATAAAAAAACAGGGTAACCAAGAACATTACTTAGTTTTATCTAATTTTAAAGGAAACGCTTGAAATAAACTAAAAATATCACAAACACAAGGTTAGGAAAGCGCAATCACTAAGGAAGCTTAACAGATAAGTGTGTTCCGTGTGAAGGGACATTTACTACAGAACGAATTAAGGATAAAAAGGAACACCAGTGGCAACGAAGTATATTCTCCCTAATTACTAAACCCAGCTTGGGTCCCATTTGAAAATAACAAATGGAGAAATATATTCCTTTAGAGATAGAGAAATCATATTGACGAAACTGATTCGACCCCAAACGATGCTGAACTCTAGCCACAGCGGAAGTCGTCATTCTTGCTCATTCCGAAGTACAAAGAATAATGCTCCTGCTATGCAGAATTTTAAATACCATAAAAAGTAATGTTTAATCGTTTCAAACTGAATGAAAGCAAAAGTACCATGATAAACTCTATTATTTAAGTAGTACTAGCATTAAAATTCATATTATTGATAGTTACAGTGAAAAAACAGACTACTGCTACTGATACTGCTACCATTGAAATAACTACAAAACAAATGTACACAGACCGTCATCAATGAGGGGAAAAAAATAGAGGCAAGAATAAAAACCAAAGAGAATCCGAGAAACTTTCGCGAGAAAAAAACAGTATAGAAGGCTCTTGGGGGTTACCAAAGAAAGGGAAAAAAGAAACGAGACGAGTGATCCATCAGGCCAGTTCTTATTCATTTGTCTATTGCCATTAACGTCTCTCCAGAATAAAAAGGGGAGACGACCAAGTTTGGAAAGGCTTAGTAACGCTCCTGAAATATAAATATAAATATAAATATAAATATAAATTAAATAATATAAATATAAATATAGATAGCAATAGTCAAATAATCACTCGTCTTGCATCATTTTTTTCTTTCTTTGGTAAACTTTAAATACAGAAGGTAAAAAATACATTCATATATGTATGTATGTATATATACATATATATATCATATTTATACATACATTCTAAAGAATAATAATAAAACTACAGACTTAGAAAGCAAAGACGTCAGAGAGAGAGAGAGAGAGAGAGAGAGAGAGAGAGAGACTGTCTTGGGGAGTGTTGCTACATTACAAGGAAACGAAATCTTTCCAGCTAAGTGCTTCTTCATTGCGGTAGAATGCGTCCTTGAAAAACGGACCCCCTAAAAAAGAAATAAATAAATAATAAAATAAAAAAAGGCCATTAGCGGTTCCCAAAGCATAGTGTTTGTTGTAACCGGATGGTGGCCACGGACTGTGGGTCATCCATTACATTCTGCCCGTCCAATTACTCTTATCTCAACACACGATACAGTACACGCCAGTCGCCACTTTCCTCACCCTAAACCGGACATGATCAGTTTCTTACGGTCCCTTGGAAATGCTCCCCCATTTTACGGTTATGAGCGTACATATATGCAAATTCTATTTGCATACTTCAACGCAAATTAAAATGCCCTCAGGCTTCAGCAAAGCAAATTCGAGTAAAGTGCCACCCAATAGAACAAAAATCTCCATACATTACTCACATCACTTCCGCGAGGTTATGGGTCTTGCGCGAATACCGCCAATGTATGACGTCACCGGCTTTATGATATATTACCGTAGCCATAAAGATTTCTAAGAGCATGAAGAAAGCCTATAAAAAGGCATTAACACTTCAGTTTCGTAAGTATAATGTAAATCCTTTTCCCAACCACTGTATGGTCTCCTAATGCTGTCTCTGGAATTCTTCATCTGTATAAACTTTAGTGACAAGGTTAAATCGTAGGACATCCGTCCTGTCTACGACCATTGGCGATGGTTCTACCAATACATCTTTCTATAAATCGTAGAAGGCCGTGCAGCAATCTAGATCACTATCTGGTTGAGCCGAGAGGAAGAACCAAGCAAATTTCAATTAGCTGCACTTTCGGGTTCAGGCTCAAAATGACTGCATTCTAAGCAGTTTGAGGGCAAAAACAAAGTGAGCACCAAAAAAAGATCCTTTTCTTCCTCGTGCTCTCAAGAGAAGTATGGGAACCAAGGCAGTCTATTGTCTAGCACATTTCAGTTACTAGGTAACTATTTTTTCATTTTTTCCTAAATCCCATGGAATCTTATTCGTTTTCACTTGCCATATACAACCTATTTTCTTATTATAAGGTGCGGGTTCATCGGTTCCTTCGTAGTGAATTTATGCCTTTTTCTTTTAATGTTATCTGAGCAACATTTATTCTGTTCTATCAGGCTTCATTAAACTTTCCGCTTTTGCCTTAACACATGATGTATACAACATGCATTAAACACACAAAAACATACTCACATGAAATATTATGTGAATGGAGGATACCTAGCAAAAGTAAAAAGCAAAGAATGGGAAAAACACAGACAAGAAAAACGACTGCCTCCTATTCGAAACTTCCTTTCAACACCTCCCCTTCTTATCCATTCTCTCTTCGAAGGATGAGAATAAGGGGGGGGGGGTTATGTCCCTCTTACATTTTTCCCCGTCTTCCATCAGTATCGCCATTACCATCGACCAACCCATATTAACTTTTTCTTTCTCTCAACCGTCACATACAAACATAAATAGAAAAAAAAAATAAACTCGTTATCTTTTTCACCCATCGTGCAATTAATATTTTTCGTCATCCATCTTTTACCATTGACGAGGGGAAAAAATTACAAATAAAAAGAATTACTTTCCCAGAGGATATTTCTCTCGCACTAAATGATGGACACTGTGCCGGAAAAAGTTGAGTCAAACAGTGATGAATTATGACACTCCAATAGCAAACTTTAGTAACAGACAAACCAAATGCTTCTTTATTCGCTCAGAGAGAGAGAGAGAGAGAGAGAGAGAGAGAGAGAGAGAATGTTTTTCGAATGTTTGTCTGGGTATTTCCATTTATCGATTTTAGGTCTCTTGTAATACTTTCAGTTCAGCTGTTGACATGAGATACCAGTTATTCGTGGCAATGTTTGTTTTGGGAACCTTTCTTATTAAGTAAGAAATATCGCTATACTACAGTAGCGCAGAAAGTTCAGCCTTTAGGGGCTAAAACTTAATTCTTTAAGATGACATGTTAACACGGATAGGGGCCTTCCACGGCGCCACCACATTTTGATAATCTGATTTTCCAGTCATAAAAACTGAAAGGGAGTGTATAGGCATAAACACGCTATGACAAATATGCACGTTTATAATAAAAATTAAAATACCGCATTATTATTATTATTATTATTATTATTATTATTATTATTATTATTATTATTATTATTATAACAATAAAGTGCGTTGATGTACATGTATAGACGAACATGTCCTTCCCCTTAAGCGTCATATGCCGACCACAGAAACTCAGGATCCAATTTTCCATTACCTAATGAAATATAACTAATACGACCAAAAGGACTTAAGAAGGGGGGATGGGGGAGGAGCTCAATCCCACCCTAAGGCCCTCCATGATTCCCATTCGTTCCCGGTGTGGTACACGCATACTGAATCAGCTTTTCCCATCCAGCACATATTGAATCGTGTGCAAATGTCCATTATGTCATTGCGGACAAAGAGCTGATTATAGTGTAGTTATGATTTACAGTCCTATCCGAGCTTGCCATTGCTGCAACTCTCGTAAAATTCCAGGTAATCACTAGTTTACACACGGGCACACGCACACACATATATCTGTACGCATAAATTTGTTGGCCTATGTTATGATATTAACGGCACAGCCCCCAATAAATCCATTAGGGCAAAATGGGCGTCAATAAAATTACATACAGTTTTATGGGATTCACAAAAAAAAAAAAAAATGTAGAGAAACAATAGAGGATAAATTATTCAAAATCTTTCCTTCTGTAAACTAAATGTCAGTAAAAAACTAAACATCAACCGTGATGATTAAGTATATAATATATAAATTATAAATATATATATACTATATATATAAATATTATATATATATATATATATAGATGATGAGATATATATATATATATGATATTATATATATATATCTATATATATAGGTATATATATATATGTATATATACATACATACATATATATATATATATATATATATATATATACACACACACACACATACATACATGCATGAATGCACGCGCAGTTATGCAAGCGTACAGTGAGGATGCTTCATATGCAAGAAATAAAAATAGCATTATGTACACACTGACGTTATTTAAATAAAATAAATCAAAATTCACACCGAGGCTATAAAAAAATATACTGACTTATGCCAACACGTACATTGTATCATGAATAGAAACCCCTCTGAAAGCTTATTCTCCCAAAAATTCCACAAAACTAGCAAGCACCGCCCGTTGCCAATAGCGAGGACCCAGGTGACGGAGAGAAGGGGGATTCGCGGACGGTCCTCGTTCTCCCTATATTTGAGCGACGCTCAACAATGCGGGACAATTAATTGATTTCTTCCAACTTCTCTTCCCTCTCCCGTTACGCCTCAAGCAATAAAGCAATCCGTTCTCTCTCTCTCTCTCTCTCTCTCTCTCTCTCTCTCTCTCTCTCTCTCTCTCTCTCGCGGAAATATTCTACTATCACACGAAATACGACTTTCATATGTCATGACGCTTTTTTTCCTCTCTCTCTTTTTTTGCTTCTCTCCCCAAAGGAAATGAATCCACGAATTCGCTGTTCATTACCTTAGTTTCTTTTCGCTCCTTTCGCTCGAGATTGTCATTTTTCCCTAAGGCTTGTTTTTCATGTTTCCATGTGTACGCATGGCCCCCCCTTACATTCATTAATACAAACATTACAAAAGGAAACTCTCTCTCTCTCTCTCTCTCTCTCTCTCTCTCTCTCTCTCTCTCTCTCTCTCTCTCTCTCTCCCTACGCCGCTTACCTTTGTTCACCCTTTCCTTCAACTAATGAGCTCAAGGATGCTTAATGAATTTCTTCTTCCCTTGAAAAATAAAACCAAGCAATTTGTTTTCTTTGCTTTGCAAAAAAACAAGAGAGATAATCAACGTTCTCTGAGCCCCTGTGGGATTGAAAAAATGTACAAAAAAATAACAATAAATAAATAAATAAAATTCCACTACTTACTACGATGTTACATATAAATTACCATTATAATCTCGGCTCTGCCCCCAACCAACCGCATAAAATATGAATAAAGTAAAAAGACTTTTTGCATTTGCATTTTAATAATCAACAATTCAGATTAAGGTAATCAAGCGCGCTATGAGCAGAATGTAATTAGGATTAACAATGGTATAAAGAAAACGAGATAATACATACAGGAAATTAATCCATTCTCTCACGACTCGGCTGACAGAGGACGCGGGTCTGGGATTCGAGTATTTTCAAAACTGGATAAAAACGCTCTTGATAAACCTATACACATCACTTGATCCTAATTTTGAGGCCGATGGGACTGGTCATCCGGTATCCACATATATTTGATGTTTGATGTTAGCTACATACATATCAATAAACCTTCGATTTGCTGATCAAACGGTGCGTTGTTGTCGACCAAGGGTAGCAATGAAAAGTCCTTATAATAATAATAATAATAATAATAATAATAATAATAATAATAATACCTTATGTTTAACTACAACTGCGTAAGGAGACAATTCAACGATAGAACCTCAAAACAAATAACCTTTCTCCATAATCAAGAGTAATTACTCTTCGCAAAAGTCCGGTCAGAGGTCAGAGTGAGGGCCAGTCATGGACGGAGGGTGAAACGTCATTTAGCAGAAGGGGTTAGGGACAAAAGCAAGGGGTCATTAGCGAACCGTTAATTGCCCACGGAACCTAATGGGGATAAGAATCTTAAATACAGGGTAGTGAGCCAGCAAGGATCTAGCCAAAGTGTTGAACGAACGGACCAATTTCACTTGAAGAATATGTCACTTTACGGAAAAGAATTAGATGGAAAATTCCATCAGGCGAATTTAATTCATATCAATTGCTTTCTCCTTCAAAAACATCTTAAATATCACGACCTTAACATACAGACAGGTACAGTACTTTGTCCTAAACCATAGAACCTTTCCTCTTGTATTCTATTTGATGACTTTACTTACACAAGTTTCGACAGGGAAGCAATTAGCGTGTATGAGTCGTCCCTCATTTCATTTTACAATAAATATATTTAAACTATTACTTCTGAGAGAGAGAGAGAGAGAGAGAGAGAGAGAGAGAGAGAGAGAGAGAGAGAGAGAGAGAGAGAGAGAGAGAGAGAGAAACTTGGAAGTATAGTGCAGTTTGTTCAAGGAAATTCAACAAGCTGATAATGAGCCTTTGATGTATACGTTCTCCTTTTATAAAAGAAAATAAACGATACACGTCTTTGAATTTTAACAGCGTTCGAAGCATGGCTTGAAAAGCTTCTAAAGCGACGATTCTCCTTCCTATACCGCAAAGCTTTGGCATTCATTTTCATTCCTCTCTCTCTCTCTCTCTCTCTCTCTCTCTCTCTCTCTCTCTCTCTCTCTCTCTCTCTCTCTCTCTAGGAGGAAATGTGACTTCCCTTCTGACTTCGGCGAACCTGAGGAAACAATTAGGTTACTAAAATGAAGTTTAATTATGCAAATATATGGGCCATAATGACTATTGAAACAACAAGAAAAAACTATGCGAAGTACTAGCATAAAGTAGTTTACAATGAGAAGCACTAGAAATTCAAGAATGACAAAATAAAGATTAAAAGAGCATTTCAAATTAGGGGCACTGGCCTCTGCAAATCGAATTCAAGACCTCAAATTTACAGCTGGCTAATTCTGCCGACCCTTCTTTGAACCGGAATACGAGCCACTTCATAATCATGGTTCGAGTAGGCATGTCATTCCACCCCTCCCCCTACATAACCCGTTTCACTTGGTCCTTTGCCCTAATACAACCTTAACCGTTTACATCTATAATACCTTGAATAGGTTTAGAATAGATGGGATAACGCCACAACACCAGCCCATCTCAAGCCAGTGAGACTCATCAACCCATCAGAGGTGAAGGGGATTTTCATCCTTAAGCCAATCTAACGGCCATCAGAGTGGGTGGCAGGAGGAGATGGGGAGGGGGAGAGGGGGAGGGTGGGAGAGGAGAGAGAGAGGACGTCTGAAGCATTAATGACGATAAATGGCCAGTGATTAGACCGTATGATCTTGTCTAGATATCGTATTAACCCGAGGCGACGCGACGTCTTCAAGGAACAAGGATCTGATTGGGACACGAATGAGTTCGAGACAGAAATTGGGAGTGAATTTAACCCTACGATTGCGGATTCTTCTGAATCTCATGGAAAAACATTTCCGCATTATCTATTTGCTTCGGAATAAATGTAACTAATTAAAAGGTTGAAATGTTTTTGCCTAAACACCATGAGCTCAATACGAGAGAGAGAGAGAGAGAGAGAGAGAGAGAGAGAGAGAGAGAGAGAGAGAGAGCACGCTGAGAAAATGACACATTTGCGTGCTCTTGTGAACTATTGGGGGCCATCACGATGTCACCCTTGAAACCCAAAGCGTGTCTAATCAAAAAGTAAAAAACAAAAGAGGGCAATTAACTTGGATGGTTAATGACTCATCTCTCTCTGCACGCTCCTTTTCATCTCTCTGATGCCTCCCATTCACACTTCACTCAAATTCTGACAAGATTTTCTAAGGCTTCGTAGCATGGGAACACCGAAGGAAACACGGTAAAAAAAATGCACTTTCCAAAAAATTAACAATTTCAATTTATTCCAGTAGCATTATGCTCCAAAAGAACTATTTACAATTTCTTCCTTTACTGATAACATCTAATACCTGTCAATAGGTTTGCGTGTCCAGAAAAGTTTGCTGTTATTTTAGTCAAAGAACAAACTGTGTGAGCAACCGGAAGACCTTGGCTTATCATGCCCGAATTCAGTAAAACGTTGGTTAATTAAAAGAAAGGGTGGGTTAACTATGAATGTTCGTAATGTTAACTGATATTTCTCTAAAAAAAAAGGTGAAATTATGCAAAGCACTTCACCATCCACACGCGACCAATTACCCATAAACTATGTTCGAATTACATTTCCAGAAAAAACTGAGGATCCCGTATAACTACAGAAGGAAAAAAGGTTAATTATCACCCTTGTAGAGTAATCATTTAATGCTGATCTCATTCACTACCCATTTAAAACAAAACTATGAAAAATAAAAAGAAAAAAATAGGAGGAAGCTGGTGTCCTTGAATGTACAAGTGCCTTGTACATCCAATCTCTCTAAGCTGTAGCAGATGCAGTAACAGGAGCAGTAGTGGCAACAGACGACCGCAACCAACTCCAGAAGTATGGCAACCTTCCCCCTGCCCTTGCCCTTTCCAGGTATAAGCCTTCCAGAACGACTCACTACAAGAGAAAAGGGAGACAGAAAGTGGGCTAGTTCCAATTCCTTTAATTCGTTCCTCCCCCCTCTCCTCCGGGATAGAAGCCCTCATAGCTACAGCAGCAGGATGTGAAGGGCTCCTCCCTTCCCACTCCCCGGCATTGTCTTTGTCGCTGTCAGTGCGTCTCTCTCTTCTCTTTGTTTCTAAATGACATCTCGGAGAAACGCTTGACATGTTTTCATCTTGACACGTAACACTTCCAGGGACTGCCAACCCTCAAGCGCAGGCAAACAAGGGGTGCTTAAAAAAAAATAAAACCTACTGAAGTGATAATCCCGAGATTCGTAAGGCTATACAATGGCTCTTAAGGCCAAAAGCTATTTTGTAAACTATTTTTGTAACCAAATAATCTAAAGCTACTCAAAAAAAACTACCAATTTTCACACGGCCTGAAAGGAAAAGGCAAAGCCAGATATCTGCATATGAATAAGGCGAATAAAGAAAATGACATGTAAACGGCCATAACGATTTATCTAGAGATAATTTCAACCAAATTTCCATAAACCGGGTCGAGTACCAAAAAACATACTCAAATATTGACAAGTCAATTAGTACGGTAAAGATTATTTAACATGGGGAAAACGAATGTTTTTTTTTCATGAAGCTTCTTGACTTTATCAAATATAATTATAAAAATTGTAATCATTTTTATCAGTTAACTATCACTAAACGCCTTTATCACATAATGATATGATAGGCAACCTCAATATTTCATTGTAAGCAATACTATAATGATACTAAAGGCAACCTCAGTATTTCATTGTAGGCAATACTAAACATCAATACTTTGCCAAAGGGCTGTTTAAACATATTTTATACAGAGACGATTATACACAATATAATAAGTCTGGAAGGAAGAACATTTCAGTTCATACTTATCAGTCAAAGTACGTGCTTCTATAACTTTATATAAATAAATATTTATTCACTTCCCGCTATTTTTGCCGCTTTTCGGTCATTCTTGCCAGTATACCCATGTAATGGAAAAGTCAGAAAGAGAGTGAAAAGAAGTCATGCATATGCAGCAAAATATTTTTCTAGTATAAGAGCTCGCTGCACACGCACGCACGCACGCACGCGCGCACACACACACACACACACACACACAACACAACACACATTAAGGAGATTAGATAGAGATAGACATAGACAGATCATACAGACATAAATACTTGATATATAGATAGATAGATTTGACAACATCTACATATACATATACACAAACTATATATATATATACTATATAATATATATATATATATATATATTACACAAACACAAACACTTGTTATTGGTCATATAGCTATAACAGAAACTGATCTAGGGTCGCGTTCCCACTGACAATAAATATACAAATGGTTTTAAGACCTATGCAAATGGAAGGAGGGTTAAATGTAAATTTCTCCTTACCTACAATAAATTCAGGAGAAATATGAAAGGATAGTTTCCTTCACTGACAACCATGGATGGCTACAGGGTATGAGGAGTCGAGGACACTAGGCCGATGAGGATATATCAGTGAGAAGGGTGCTATGTGCATTATGGAAATTTTAATTGCGATAAATAAAAGGCCTTTAAGAAATGGCTATTCTTGAATAAAGAGCAAATTCTCACCACACTGCAAAACTAAATGGCCAGAAGATGAAATAAAAGCAAATTATTCATTACTGTGTATGCAAATGATATTAAGAAGCAGAGGAATTAATTAGGCAACATTTTCAATAGCAAAGATTTACAAATAAAATTATCTAGAGAAGCATAACTTTCTTGCACGAACATTAAAGCCGCCATAACATAAAGATTTCATCTGCAGAATTTTAATGTACATTATCTAAAACCAGCTACTCAGATAATAAACTCCAACCATTTTAATTTACACTATCTACAACCAGCTACTCAGAAAATAAACTCCAACCACCACACCAACTCTATTGGACTAAGGCTAATACACTCCACTACTTTTTAAAATACATAAAAAAAAAAGGACATCCCGACATGTCCGTGATATGAGCGATGGAAGGCTCGTATGCATATGACAAGGCCTTTTTCTTCTTCCCGTGTGCCCATACAGGGTGCGTTACAGCTATCCCTTCCCCATCAATCACTCAATTTGCATACTTAATCAGCATAAAAGCAGCCCCTCCAGACAGACCTTAATGACAGGGAAGGCAAAGGAAAGGAAAAAAATGAAGTCTCTAGGCTTATTCCATTCCCTGTCACTCTCTCGGTAACAATCGATGGCTAATTACAATCTCGTTATCAGCACGCGCTCATTACGTTTTAGTTATCAGTCATTTATGCAATTAATTCATTCACTAATTATGCATTTCTTTTATCATCTCATAAAGCCTATTCTGTCCCTCCCTCGGTGCTTTGAACAATAGCCTGCCTGCCTGCCTGCCTGCCTGCCTGCTCTCTCTCTCTCTCTCTCTCTCTCTCTCTCTCTCTCTCTCTCCCTCTCTCTCTCTCTCTCTCTCTCCGTCTTCTGTTGACATTCGCAATTATTGATCGCCAAGTTAAAAAGCTTTTTCTAAAGATTTACTCTTTCACGGTCTGACGTTGTGTGGTCTCCCCTCACCCTCCCTACAAGCCATTCAACCTACCCCTCATCTGCAACCAGGGGAGGGGGATTCTATCACCCCCACCCCCAACTTCGTGGTCTCCAAACCTAACCCCCTTTCCTTTCCCAAATGTCTTCTGCCCCCTGTCACCCCAGACCAACCCTCTTCCTAAAACCCTTATGTCAATCTGAAATGTCAACCCACATCGGCAAACATCATCACGGGCAACGTCTACAAATGTTCCGGTAGATGGCACGATGCGGCATAGGACGTCAAGACGGATTTTCAAATGATGGGAGACCTTTAACGGAGGCCGTTTAACATGTAGTTATTCGGCCGCAACTGATTGGTCATAAGGCTGATTTAATAAGTCAACGATTACTGGAAAATCACACGGAAAGCGTTTAGCTTCTTTTATCTGCATATCTAACAATTTAGTCAGGAGAAGCTTTACTAAACAGTCAGTCAATAATTTTTTAATACATTATATGCAACATACTTTAGTTGACAATAATTAAATAATTAATTATGAATAAATATTTTTATATTTACGCTGATCACTCATCAATATGTTCTAGGGAGAGACTTCGTAATCTAGAACAACTTTAGAACCAAAAAACATCGTCTCAAACGTTGGGGTCAGACGGGTTTTCTACTCTTTACTTTCTCGCTTTTTCGTTCACGTCAACTCTGCATAAAACAAAACAAAAGGCTGAATAATAACAGGGGCACACGTTGCATTTGGAACAAAAGACGCGTTGGATCGCAAGTCCAGTGGCCTCCATTAGTCACCATGTGTGGACTGTGCTTCCGTGAACAAGAGTAAATTGGACAGAAAGTCAGATGCTTTCTTGATTTTCGTTGGCGTTAATGATATATGAGCTTTCACGGTGTCTTCTCTTCCTTTCAATCTGAAGAGTCCTGAAATCCATCACTCAAATTCTATGTTATTTTACGCGTGAAATGAGTTTGTATATGAATTCATCCTAATTTTACAAATCTGAATGACAAAAGAAAAAAAAAATTATTCTGGTTCTACGACGTATTTTGGCAGAAATCATAGCCCCAAGATTCATAGCATACTTTTGAAGGATTTCAGAAAATGTCCAAATGAATTAACTTGGTTCAAACGACAGCCAGTAACACATTTTTATTCTATTTAGGGAGGCAGGAACGAATTTCTGAGGAGAATACATTCACTGCATATTATGCATGCGCAGCTCAATCCCCCAACCCCATCTTCTCTCTCTCTCTCTCTCTCTCTCTCTCTCTCTCTCTCTCTCTCTCTCCTGATCCGTAAATTAAAGCTAAATAGTTTGGTCCTTATGTCTAACTGCTTTAAGAACTACAAGCAAGGTGAGAATTTCCACGTTAACCAATTGTAGCTTGTTTGTATGTTTTTACGTTGCATGGAACCACTTGTAGTTGGTCAGTTTGTAAATGTTACAGACGAATCAGCGCCATGCAAAAGATTGTGAACATGAAGGTCGATCTGCTCTAACCACTGCTGCCTCATCTTCGGCCATTTGCACGGTGGCCACATTTCACTTGAAATTATCTTATTTCGGTCCCTTCCCTTGATATTGGAATATTCAAGGTCCCCTTGGGAATATTTATGCACTTCTGCTTGTGAAACAAACACTACGGCAACAATGGACTAGAACTCTGGATCGAATACAAACGTCAGTAATTATGCATGAACACTTATACTATGCGATATAAGAGTATGTGGAAATTATCCACCCCAAATACTTAGGTCTGTCGGTTTGTCTAACATAACCACAACCGCAAATTTATTCTTTTAGTAAAATGGTCATATGCGCATTTGACTTATCTCAAGTATCAAGTCCATAGCCAAATATTAATCTTAAAAGTTTTCTTTATAGCTTCATTTGCAATGCATGGCCTCTTTTTGGTTTATGAAATAAACGTTTGTTCACTTTGAATATTAAAATTTCCGTGCATCTTAAGAAAGGTGACGGATAGGGATTTCAAGTAGCCATCTCTTGGTTTTTGCATGAGAAAGAAAAGAAAAACTGACAAACAAACTAAAGCGTAAGCAGTTATATATGCGAAATGCGTACGTATTAAAATGACACTAAAGATTTAACATTTTCATGTTATCCCATTCTACGGCTCGGATGCAGCACATACAACGGCTAGTATCTCAAAAAGAAAGAATTGTCAAGAAGTGGTGTAACCGAATATCAGCTTTCTCGCATCCTCCATTTGTGCAAGTCCTGGCTTCGGCGCCTAGTAACCACCGTCCATTCACCAGTTCTTGTAAGGTACCAAAAATTTAGTATTTTCTTCAGAGTAATGAAAACTAAATTTGCATTAGTATGCACTCAACAATTATGAAATCACAATTACAATTTTTGAAAGTAAATTGTATTTTTCCTAACTATACAAACCTGAAGTCCTTTACATAAGGAATTAATTCCAGCTGGCGCTGAAAGTAATTCCTTATGTAAAGGACCGATGGTTTGTATAACGTGTAGGAACAACTAGTATTTAGATTCAAAAGACTTTATTGCATAACTTATTATCCAGTATGTTTTCCAGTAGCAGAACAAAGATGTATGTGAGAGGGCATACAAAAATATTAACACGTCAGTAGAAGCGATCAAAAGGTATAATTAAAAAAAATAACTTTACATTTCTTTGTCAGGATAAGGGAAAACTAATAGGAATTTATTTTCAATTGCCAAAAGCAGAAAGTCGACCGCTATCACAATTTAGTAAAATGCAAGAATGTTGGAAAAGAAAAAAATTGAATCTACAGATAAGGGGGTATTTGGAAAGAGGTTTATTTTCATATTCATTTTCAAAAATATAATTTGAAAATAGCAAGAAGGTGCGTGTCTGCATTTCAAGTCTGTATTCCAAGTAACTCAAAATAATCAATACACACATATGTATGTATGTATGTATGTATCGTATATATATATATGTATATATATATATATATATATATATATATATTATATATATATATATATATATATATATGTGTGTGTGTGTGTGTGTGTGTGTGTGTGTGTGTGTGTAGGTCTTTTCATTGAGCAATATTATTCAGCCCTTTAAAGTTGCTTAAAAGCTTGAAGCATTTTGTGAGCTTCGTGTTACGCGGGGGAGGAAATTCAAGCTTGATATGGTTGTTATGAAATAGGAGACCGATGTCCATTAGATGCTGCCGGTGCTCCTGCGTTCCAAGGAGGGAGAAGAGGAAAAGGAAGGAGAAGGAAAACTGAAGGAGGAGGATGAGGAGGAAGATGGCGAGAAAAGCAGAGGGAGGAAGGGAGGTGAGGCAAAGGACTGGGTTGGACGAAATTGAAACGATGTGAATTGAGAGGCCGAATACGTTGAGGGAAAGTGGAATAGGAGGAAAAAGGTTGAGGAAACGAGGAAGAGAAAAAGGAAGGGGAGCCGAGGAAATGAGGAGCAAAGGGGAAGGATGGAGAATGGATCATATCAAGGGCTGTTTGTTGCTAGCAGGAGGAGAGGCAGCCCATTCCCCCTTGGTTAGCCCTGAGGGGAAAGAACACCGAGGGGAAAGGGGCTGGTGTCATGGCGGAGATAGGAAATGAGAGCAAAGGGAAGTGAGGAAACAGAAGAGTAAGATGGATAGATAAGTACATAGATACACACATTCGGGAGGGAATGGACTAAGAGGTAAAGCACTGTGTATTATAGGAAGGAAATGTTTTGGATGAGATGAGAGAGGACGATAGAGAGAAGGAACAGAGAGAAAGAGAGAGAGAGAGAATATAAACAATTGAAATGGATAAAAATGTAAATGGTTAAAGGGAATGGAGATTGATGAAGGAGAGGGGAAAGGGGAAATGAAGATCAGAGAGAGAGAGAGAGAGAGAGAGAGAGAGAGAGAGAGAGAGAGAGAGAGGAGAAAATAAATGGAACAGAATTACTTCGCAACCGGGGGGAGAGAGAGAGAGAGAGAGAGAGAGAGAGAAGAGAGAGAGAGAGAGAGAGAGATGGATGGTTTAAGGAAACGGTAAGTGGAAACAATAAAGAGAAAATATTTGCGCTTGTTTGCCAGGAAAGTCTAAAAAAAGAAAAAGGTTGTAGTTTGAGGAAGCAAACCAATAGAGATGAATGCACGTAATGGGGGTGATGGAGGTAAAGCCGGATGAACAGATATAAGATTGCCAAGGCCTCGCGGAAAGAAACGAATATTAAAGGAAATGAGAGAGAGAGAGAGAGAGAGAGAGAGAGACCGAGAGAGAGAGAGAGAGAGAGAGTTATTGACTTACGGACATTCTATTCATTGAAGGGGGAGATGGTAAGAATGAGGTATTTTTTTATATCCACTTATACACATACACACACACATATGTATAGTGTATATATGTATATGTATATATAAAATATATATACTATAAATAAATAAATATATATATATAAAACTATATATATATATATATATATATATATATATATATATATATATATATATATATATATTATACATAAACTAATGTGCGTAAAAACCTAACTACTCAATCCAGGAGTATTTGCTTGCATTCGAAATTAAAAGCAATACCCACTCTAACTAGATGCATTAAGTTTTGATACAATAACTGTCACATCGGCGCATTTCAGCAGAACAGACCTTTAATTTAACAGAGGTGGCCAAACAGTCGATCGAGTCCATTGTTCGGTCGATTGCCGTCCCCCCACAATCCTATGTAAACAAACAAAAACACAAGTATATATATATATATATATATATATATATATATATATATATATATAGTATATATATAATATATATATATATATATAAGTGAGGCAATTGTCTAATGTTTTTAAACGTACTACGGCGCTATTTGAGATTTTTTTTCCCACGTAATAATATGTGATTATTTAGTATGGTAGACCGTAAAAGAGTTTCAGTATTTAGAGTAGATCTAGGAGTCCAAAAGTCTGGCCACCCATGCCTCAAATCATGAAACACATAAGACTAAAACTAACTTATTCAGTGTCTATTGGTAAAAGGATATATTAATCTTGGGAGGTTAAAAGAAAATGTTGCCCTGACTAAGAATGGCAAATCTAAGCTTCGTAAATGGATTTCTTTATCTCATTGAAAATTGCAGTAGGCTTGCATCTTACAATGAGCCAACCATGAGTCATCATTTTTTGTCGGCTCTTCAGGCAGTGACACCGAAAATCACCACATCGAATTTCCCTCCTGCAAAGACCAATAGGTCGGTCAACTGATTCAATTGATATCGCCCAGGGCCGAAAAGAAAAATAAGTGGGGAGAGCGTGTGTCTAACCTCAGAAGAATCTTGGTCAGCTTCCAGAAGACAATCTCTTGAAAATCATGAAGACAGAGAAGCTAGGAGAGAATTCTATTGACTGGCGGTAAAGAGAATAGACAAGACGCACACGCTAAGAAACACACGACTTGCTATTATTAGTCAACCATATGGAGGAACACGAATAATAATGTATTTAGGAATCAGAAAGCTTCTCTCACATCTTATTAACAGATGGCATACTTGAGGAAGCAATAAATGCTCACGTCTGGTATTTTTTTTTCTCCACTATTGCTGTGACCTACAACAACCGTCAAACAACAAGGGTTCTAATTAGCTACATAGGTCCGCAGACGCATACAGGATTCTATGTAAAGCTTTCATTAGTCCCTCCTCGTCCGAATCCAGAGTCGAACGCTGGTCACTCAGTTTATGAGAACGGACAAGGAGAGAGAGAGAGAGAGAGAGAGAGAGAGAGAGAGAGAGAGAGAGAGAGAGAGAGAGAAAACAAATTCTCACAAATTTAAATAAGGAAGTTCCTTGTAGATTGGTTGGTAAGATGGTATTGGGACCGGAATAAGAGAGCAGGGAAATAATTGGTCAGTCAGCGACGTCATACTCAATTGAACGAAAGAAATGCATGATAGAAAACTTCCGAGAAAAATAAAATAAAACGAAAATATCTTTTATATTATCTACCTTCACATCGAGTCAGCCTTTTCTCGTCCTTCTCTTTACGTTCGAACACCTGGAGCTGCCTTTTGTCATATTTCCAAAGTCGTAAAATAAATTTATTACTATAATATTTTAAGGTTACAGCTAAGCTTTATTTTGGGCTATTTACCATGAATCTAATTTCTTCTCCATGAATGATAAGATGGGATTACGGCTGAGATCATTATTCATTGAATTAAAGCACTGTATCAACTTTCAATGGTAGAATCATGAACCAATCTCTTAAAACGAAAGCACACACTCACACACACACACGTTTCAATGTCACAACAAAGCTCTTAAAAGATGAGTTAGTGGTTCTGAAAACAAATATATGAAATATAAAATTTTACTGATGTACATCCATTTTTGACATCTTTCGCATAAAGCTTTGGTAATTGTTGAAAAAGATTTTCACTTCTTCCTCGGCAGACCAATTAGTCATTCATAGAACGAGAGAAAAGCAAGAGGAATGACGAAAAAAGCAAAAATATTGAGGAAACGACTTTCTTGGAAAAATACTCCAAACATGAAGGGGCTCTCTTAACGGTTTCACCCTTTTACCAACATCCGCCACGGATTCTTTAACCTCTACTGACTCAAAAAAATAAGAAAATAATAACTAAAGTGAATAGAAAAAATATATCTCCAAACTACCGGAAAAGGGGCGGCTTTGCCACACTTTTCTTAATTGACTTTTGGCATCCCGTTATTTCACTTCAATAGCAGTAATTAATTGTTATTATTATTTCCTTTCACTAATTACCTACTACATCTGGGATCCTTCCCTCCCAACTCCCGATATGGAGTTCGTATGGATAAACAGATGGTGCGAAAATATCGACAACATTTATTCCGTATAGAAGATGAGAAATTATTCTTTATGATGAAAAGGTTTATTTGTCACGCAACCACCAGACACCACCTCTGCGATCTTCTTTATCAGAAATTTTGCCATCATTTTTTCTTTTTATTATAAACGTATAATGAACACCACGTTCAAAAATACGCAGAATAAAAATGTGATGATGAACACTAAAAGAAACTCCCAAGCTATTCGAAGGATACCGGGAACTGTTTCTATGCTGAGAAGACAGTCCCGCGGGAAGTGTGCCCACTTCCTATGCTTTACATTGCAGGATAAAATTCGGGACGGGCATCAGTTATCCAGGCTTAGGGGATGGAGTGACAGGATGGTTCATTTCAGTAAAGCTCTTCTTCTCTATTGCCGTCGACCAAAGACTTACAAACAATATTCTCTTATGACGTGTCCATTGCCTACTTGGGCTAGCTCAGTGGTTTCACGGAGATAATTATATCTGAAAACTAAATTATGATGGAATTCAGAATTTAAGATATTTCAGATAAAATATGAAATTTAGTTGTCTAAATATATAAAATATTTCAAATTCTACATTAAGTAATTAATATATATATATATATATATATATATATATATATATATATATATATATATAATATTGTGAATTATGACATGGGACGATTGATGCTAGTAAATTACCAAATTCAAGGAGGGGGGGGGGGGGGGGCGCGCGCAGAGAAAGTGCTACCATTAAGAAGGGGGCGAGCAATTATAAAAGTTTGGAAACCACTTGGGCTCGATCACCCTTCGAGATCCATAGACTTGAAAAAGTAACTACCACTAAATGTCTTTTCCCCAACCCCTACTGTTAGAAATAACCTAAAGATCAATTCCCATCAAGGCTTCTCATTCTGATACTACTGAATTCTCGGGACGAGCTGATGGTATTTGCTAACAAACTGTGAGATATGGATTACTGTCGTCGATCCTGTGTTGGCTACTAGGAAAACAGTACCAGGTGCTTTATTCCATCTTGCTCACCAGCCATTCAAACTCCCTCTTTATATTGACTTAAGACCCGAATGGCTGAAAGTCCCAGTGCTTGGATTTGTAGCATCATTTTCTTACATCATCGACATCAAAAGAAGTAACAAACCATTCAAGCAACGATGCTGTTTGTATATAAATTAAAAGAAGGGACTCTAAATACTCTGAGGAAATAATGAATACAGATGTAACAGAGCCAGAATTAGCCGAAAATGTGGAATTTACATGAACTCACTGTCGACCATGTAGTCTATGTAAATTCCACATTTTCGGCTAATCCTGGCTCTGTTACATCTGTATTCATTATTTCCTGAGAGTATTTGGAGTCCCCTCTTTTAATGGAAATACAAACAGCATCGTTGCTTGAATGGTTTGTTCCTTCTTTTGATGTCGATGATGTAAGAAAATGAGGCTACAAATCCAAGCACTGGGAACTTTCAGCCATTCGGGTCTTAAGTCAATATAAAGAGGGAGTTTGAATGCTGGTGAGCAAGATGGAAATAAGCAACGCGGAAAAGAGTCAAAGAAATATAAGTGAGTCAGTACGAAATGAAGGAGACGGATGAAAAACGACAGTAATGCATCGTGGCCGATGGGGAGTGCACTAGACTGACGCTATAACCCGGAAGGAAAACAATTTGTAGTGGGAAATAGAGACAGGATTAAAAAACTCGTAATTAATTTTAAGGAGCTGGACCTGTTCGTTTCAATTTTGGTCGTCCTGAGTATACGAGCGAAAACACAGGATTAGCAAATCTATGTTCGATGTGACTCTTGGAAAGAATTATTCTGATGCATTAGGTCGGGCTCTTA
Source organism: Macrobrachium nipponense (assembly GCF_015104395.2). Lineage (NCBI taxonomy): Eukaryota > Metazoa > Arthropoda > Malacostraca > Decapoda > Palaemonidae > Macrobrachium > Macrobrachium nipponense. The sequence goes on from NC_061089.1 coordinate 35,358,556, forward strand.
TTTAGAATGATTTCAAGGTTTCTAACCTCAATTCTCGAGCAATTTCAATACAGCATCAGAAGAAGAAAATTCTTCAGAGCTCACGGAATCAGTGGATATCAAGTGGATACTTACATAATATCCACTATTTTCCTAAGTTGAATGAATGTACGTATATATATATATATGCTATATATATATATATATGTATATATATAATATATATATATATATATATCACTTCTACCTGAGAGTAGAAATATAGAAAAAAAAAATAGTCGTTTTGGGGGGGAAACGTGGGCGTGCATGTGATAGCATGGCACTATGCGCCATGGAACTTTGTTAACACTCTCGTACAATGGTTTAACTTTTGTTCAACAATTTTTGAACGAAAGGGTTCACTGAAACGGGCTACGGAATAGGAGTAGGGAGCGATTCTATACGCTGTATTCACACCCATCATCTGAAAGCGATACTTGTGATATATTTTTCCTTTTCCTCCTAATTCAATGCCAATGATATTTCTGCCTCTTCTTTTCGGAGAAATGCTTTCCAATTTCCTTCTCCCTCAATAATTGGAACTTTTCAATATCGCTTTCTGTTAGTCTCGTCATTTGATAGAAACTCTTTGCTAGTCATGGATGGTAATTAAAGGAGATACCTCGACTACGAATGTGAGTGGTTAACAAAGCATTAACTTAAAATTGCAATGAATTTTACTTATCAACAAAACGAAGAAGTAAATAACGTAAGAGATAATATATATAAAAACAATATGAAAACAGCAAAAAAAAAAAAAAATGCAGAGAACGCAATTCTGATTAGAAATATCAATAACGTTACCATCATATTCAAGGTTAATTCTTTCACTGACATCACCGCCTTAACGTACCGATCCATACAAATATGTTTCATTACTATCTTTATCATGGACGCAAAACCATTGAAAACAACAGGAAGAAAAAAGGACAATATATATATGGCAAAGGTAGAAACAGTGCAATATAGATATGGAGTATGCAATTGTTCCCAAGAAGAATGCTGATAAATGTCCAAGTTTAATTTTATTTGTTTTGTGTGTGAGAGAGAGAGAGAGAGAGAGAGAGAGAGAGAGAGAGAGAGAGAGAGAGAGAGAGAGAGAGAGAGATTCTCTTATTATCACAAGAGCACAAGGTTCTTGGCAATATCGAATTAAGTCCCCTTCCCCCAGCCCCACCTCTCACTCTGACATAAAACAGAAAGTAAAGTGGAACAAGTAAGTCCCAGTTCTTCACTCCCCCTTAATCAATATGCACCAAGTACGCAAGCACTTGCAATTTCTCTCTCTCTCTCTTCTTCTCTCTCTCTCTCTCTCTCTCTCTCTTCTTGAGTGGGATCTAGTTTGTTGAACTATTGCATACCCCCTAACTTAAGTTTAGCTCCTAACTTCGTCTCAATTGGGGAATCATCTGCATAAACTTGCCCTCCTTCCCCACCCGAGACCACTACAACTTTGGGACAGAATTCACCGTACAGAATTCCCACACCTCTCTTAATTGTAACGTTATTCACACTCAGCCAAGCAAAAAAAAAACAAAAAAACTGTACCCACAAAGTAATTATATAATATAATATATATAGTATTATACTATGTATGTATATATATATATATATATATATATATATATATATATATGCATATATATTTATATATTTATATATATATATAAAATATATATATATATATATTTATATAAAATATAGTATATAAATATATATATTAGCATAAATATATATATATATATAATATATATATATATATATATATTTATATATATACACATATACGAGTATATATATTTCACTTGTGGTAATGTGTGATAAACGTTATCCATTGTTAAAGTTGCTTCTCAAACCTCTCTCTCTCACTCTCTCTCGTCCATCGTCTCATTCTCACCCTTTCTCTCCTCTCTCGCTTCCTCTCTCTCTGCTCTTCTCTCCTCTCCTCTCTCTCTATATATATATACTCTCTATATACTTCTCGCTCTCTCTATCTCTCTTCTCTCTCTCTCTCTCTCCTCTCTCTCTCATATATATAATATATTAAATATATATCATAATATATATATAACATATTAGAATATTATAATAGATATTATATATATATGTAATATATCTTATAATAAATGTAATATAATATATATAAATATATTATATATAATTTATGTATACATATATGTGTGTGTATCTATATACCTCAACACACACAAGTTATCCGTTCCCTTGGAAAGATACCGTATGATGGAAGAGCTGTAACGTAATTTTTACTCCAGATAACCAGCGAGAGAGACTAGCAAAAATGAATGAATGGCCTTACCTAACTCGAGACTGTAGAAAAAACACGACCACTAAACCGAAAAACAGATTGAAGTTGATAATGTTCTTGGGCTACCTATAAATCGACCCACTCGTTAAATTGTCTGCAGTTTAGTAAATGAAGATAAAAAGATGCCCAGCGTAAAATACTCCGGATAATAAAATTCGTACAAATGACGGCATCTATGAATAAAATATGGTAAAAACTTCATATGAATAATCAAGAGAGCTCCAACCAGCATTCATCCATCGTTAATCGGATTCATTTGAGCAGGCGACAAGCAATACTGCAAAATGATGAAATGCGTCACATTATAAAATGGGCGAAAGACTGAAAAAGATTTTCAGCATTGTCTGTTCGTTGAGCATTTGCAACATTGATGTGTTATACGAACGTCAAATGAATTAATTATTATAGCATGCTAGAAGCCCGTTATTTACAAAGTCATTAAAATACATTCATATTATCACTCACAACGGTCAATTAGTTAGCACCTCTTTAAAAATGAAGTGATGCTATTTTAAGAGGTTGCCGATATGCAAGTGATAACAGATACAAGAGCACATAGTTATATGTAAATACTTATGAAAATAACGAAATAACAATATGTGACACACATGCACGTGAATTATATATATATATATATATATATATATATATATATATATATATATATATATATATATGTGTGTGTGTGTGTGTGTGTGTGTATGTGTGTATATATATATGCCTGTATATGTATATAACACAGCGCGCACACACACATCATATATATATATATATATCATATATATATATATATATATATATATATATATATATATAAAGGTTTTTGCTACGAAGGAAAAAAATTAAAAAAAGCGAGATAGATATCACGTTTTATATACTTCGTGATCAAGTTATTCATATATATATATATACACACACACACACAGAGAGAGAGAGAGAGAGCTGTGAAATATGGAATAACACCAAGGCTCTACCAGGTAGCATTACAGAACCTCTTATATTATTAAAACAATATCATCCACAAGAACCAATTGGTTACCTAGCAACGGGACCTACAGCCTGATTCCACGTTGGCAGAGCGGGGAATCGAACTTGGACTACCGAATCGGTCAGTGAGCACGTAACCCACTCGTCCAACGAGGATCTATGAAAACCTCGTGGCACCCGGGTAGTCAACGTCATGGCACCTGGACACAACTGAAGACACCGGGAACCGGGCACAACGAACTGACTATGGGGAACAGATGATAAACACGGTAGCGGGAGTTCCATATTGAAATGAAGGAACATAATTATATACACGTAGGCGACTGGCATCGGGTTTGTCCTGCCGGGATTAGCGCGAGCTCCTGTCCGCTTGGGTATTGCCCATACGTGCAGATGACTTGCTCTACGCATATTTTGAGAGGGCAGAGTTAATACGCAGTGGCCGTGTTCCTTTCAGTCCTGTATTGTCCTGATATAGTGAGTGTTTTTAAATCATGTCACCAAGTAAAAGGAAGAATACGAGCATGAAATATGCAAGAAAAATCGTAAAGTATGGTTAAACCAAGGCTAAGAAAGAAAGGTTTTATCATATGACTTTACTGAAATAATTAAGGAAAATAACTCGAAAGATGGTAGAAATGATTTAAGAATGACTGATAATGTCTTCGGAGACGTTTTATTCCTAATGGTCTCTAAATATAACAAAGAGAGATACAGTAATGAGGAAGTCTATACCTCCTGAGGAACGGTTAATTACAACATTAAGGTTCCTAGCAACGTTTCTTGGTCTGCTTTAAAGAGAAATAAATCAAAATACCACAACTTCGGCACATATAGAACAAGAGGGGGGGGGGGGGGCAAAACAGCCAGACTACTACCACAAAAAGGGGGGGGGGGAGGGGGGGGCGGGGGGCAAAACAAGCAGACAACTACCGCGGGGGGGGGGGGGGAGCAGCAAAACTACAGAGGGGGGGGGGGAAAACAGCAGATAACTACCGCGGGGGGGGGGGGGTGAACTACAGACTCAGTGGTTAGCTAGGTACTAAATTATTGTACCAATACAAATCGCGTCACTTGCTGATGGCCAGTTTTAATTGCTCCTAGTGTAGTCGACAACAGTTAGCTTCATGAATGAAAATTTGCGCCACTTTGTCAAAATGTTTTAGCTTAATTGAGGGGTCTTTCCAAGGTAGCTATTGCATAATGTTGCCACATTCATTAATATCTTGAAAAGAGGTCATCACCTTCAGTTATATCCGGTACAGTAAACAGAGCGCTTCTCAATATTTTTAGTTCGAAACTATATCACTCTTTTCTGATAAATAATTTTTGTTTTCATGCTATTTCCATACATGTAGTGTATTAAGCTTTCTGTCTTGCTTAGCTTTTTTTGTTGTGTTTTCATAACTTTTCAATTCTCATGATCCAAGTTAGGTTTATAATTGCCTGCTAAGTATGCGTGTAAGCCGATATCACATCTGAAATATGTTTTTGAGGTTATGAGACGTAACAGCCAATGCTTGTAAAATCCCGGTTGCCTTTTTAACTGCATGTTGTAGATTAGCTTTTGTGCCGTGTCAGCAGCCATGTGGTGGTCTTTTTTCTGTGGTGTCAGTGAATATTATTTTAAGAATATTGGTGATTTATTCTTTTATAAAAAATACGACTTAAGTTCATGAATTTTCCTGGACAAAATATACAATGTGTTTTCTCTTTATGAAAAATATGACTTTCATGTTCAAGTCAACGAATTTTCTGGATAAAATATACAATATGCTTTTCAGCTTTTTCATTTCATTTACCCTACCCAAAGGTTTACCTGCATTTCAGAATGTCTCTCTCTCTCTCTCTCTCTCTCTCTCTCTCTCTCTCTCTCTCTCTCTCTCTCTCTTTGAATAAGTTAACTATTAATTCATTGCTATGGAACGTATCATTCTTAAGCGTACTTTACTTCGTATAACAGGAATCTATGTTGACTCTGGAGATGAATGAAATTGAATATTGACAAGAGGTTTGAAATGGTTCGCTTTGGGCATACCTCTCAAATGTTTTGCAAGTGAAAATCACAGTCATTCAAGAATACTAATGTTTTTATCGCCACGGTTTTCCTTTAACATGTTTTACAAATGAATTGTAAAACTAATTTATATTAATCAGAAGATACCATGAAAGACTGGACTGCATTGCATGCATATTTGTAGCTTCCATTATGCTTTCAAAGGTGGTTCAGTGCGCGGATTGGGAACCTATGGTAGGACAGCCAATGCCTTAAGTGAAAGGCCCACTGTAGGCAACGATGATAGATAGGCTTGTACCTTTTCACCTTTATTGTGCATAAGGTTGAGATTGCAAGGTTAATGTAGTTAACCCATATCCTGATCAATTGTTTTCTCAGACTTTAAAACTGAAGACTACTACCGCGCCCATCTGGTCGGTAACCTACTTATAAAGCGGTAAATGGCCTCCGTATTTAGCCTAAGTAGTGCTTCGTCTTCTCCTGCACCCGATTCTTCGATTCCCCATTTTTTTTTTCCAACACTTTGCGAAATGATCCCCTAAATGTGGCAGCTTTTCACAAAATCTATGATTGCATCTTTATCTATTTTTTCTACATAACTCCAGTAATTGGTCATAGGTTGGTTGTCTTTCTACTTAACTGGAATAATCCGGACTTATTATTTTCCACAAGCATGGAAGTGTTCTGTAGTACAGGTCCAAAAACTCACTAATGAAATCGTGAGGTAAATACTTGACTGACTGAGAAATCGATCTGCAGCAGTAGTCTTTTTTTAACTGCCCGGGTCTCCCACAAAGAAATAGCGCGATCGAGTCTAAGTACTCATACAGGTATTGTACTACGTATCGAAACTTTTGCATCAAGTCCCAGTTCTTCCCAAAACACGCAGCAAGACGCGCCAGTCAGTTCAACAAAAACACGCAGCAAGACGCGCCAGTCAGCTCAACATACTGACATGACGACGGGACAGGCCAGTCTCGACAGGACTGGCATCAATAACCCCCGAAAATTGAACGGTTCGTGACAGTCTCTATGAAATGACCGTGCCAGTCGCGTACGTGTATGGCCAGCTTTATACATATGTTGAAAGTTAAAACTTGCATTGCTTCCCAACACAATTATATACATATTACAACTTGCATTGCTTCCCAAAACGCTTTGCATGTTAATAAAAACAGATGTAGACCCTTCAGATGATAAAAAAAATGCACGTGGGTTTGCCATATTTTTCACTGGCTTACTTTGCCAGCAATAAAGGAGTCTCTCTCTCTCTCTCTCTCTCTCTCTCTCTCTCTCTCTCTCTCTCTCTCTCTCTCTCTCTCTCTCAAGATCAATTACTGAATCGTTCAATTCTGTACAACAGCGCCAGAACTACTATCAACGACTAATAAAAAGAAGGGGGAGGATTAAAAGTGATACTTTCATCTTGAATAAATCATACCCAATACCGTCCATTTCAATGACCATCAGGATTCGAAATAAACCATTGATCAGTCCTTGTAGACATATTAATTTCAGATATTTGGAGGAGGATCGCTGATATTTTTAGGCATCATCTTCATGGTTCCTCACATGGAGGGGGCCTCTTGATCAAAACCGGATCTCATTTAATCCACTTTCAACATGGAAGTATCTTCCGAAAGCACTTAATAGACAAGACAATAAGACACAAAAGTAACACAACAGTTAAGTATTATCACTCTCACAAGATATTCATCTCGGAATATTCATACAAGAAAAGTGAGTGATTGGCTGACTGATTCATTTGCTTGCCATCTTGTCTTCGAAAGGACTTTTAAGAAATTTACTTCGAAATTACGGCATAAAACTACACTCTTCATGACTTCATTACTCAAATCTTATTATCCATACACTGAACGAATAAACAGGGAAAATAATAAATATTAAAAAGTTACAAGTTAAGATCACACATCTATGAAATAATAAAAATATACACCAAGAAAATAAAAACAAAACATTGCCAATTCTAAAAAGAAAATAAATAAATAAATAATGTTGAATGCAAACCAAAATAAAAATAAAATAAATTCCAGAATACAACGAGATCGCCGTTCCTCGCCATGACAACACAAACAAACAAATGAGGGTCTGTTTACATTCTAAACTCGACGGAAGGTGTGAAATGACGAGGCCCTTTCTCTGAGCAGGTGTAAAATATTGTACAAATATTGCTCTAATGCTCAAATATGACGGAAAAGTGGGAATATATATCTCCCGAAGCTTGGACCCCCTTCTTTCCTACCACCCCCACAATTCCGCTCAGACACTCCCACAGTTCCTTCCCACCACGCCCCGTCCAATCTGCCACTTTCCCCTTAGCAACGGCCACATCTGTAAAGCTTCCAGAAGTCTTGCTTAAGATCAACATTTGAAAAGGGAATGTGTATATGAGAGAGAGAGAGAGAGAGAGAGAGAGAGAGAGAGAGAGAGTCTTTCTCATCATATTTTAATTTTTTTTATTATTCTACTTAATATAACACGTGTAGCTTTTTTTCTTTCACGCCTTCTTTAGCCTTTTTCATTTCCAAATTCAGCAGATCCCCTAACAATTACATTTATGACGACTATACTCCTGAGCCCTTATTGCTACGAGCTCTCTCTCTCTCTCTCTCTCTCTCTCTCTCTCTCTTCGTGGTGTGTGTATGGACAAACTATCTTCCTTTACAACTACGGAGCACCACGCTTTGACCGTTAGCATGGAAGGTACGATCTCTGCGTTTCATTTTAGCCAGTGTAACCCTCTCGAGTTAAGCGTTAAAATTATTACCATAGAATCGTTGTCTGTTGCCGGCTGCACCCGGAAAAGAGAGTATATGTATGTATGTGTTTATGCATGTATGTATGTGTGTGATGTAGTATGTTATGTGTGTATATGTGTATATATATATATATATATATATATATATATATATATATATATATATATATATATATATATATATATAAAATGGCGACTATTTCGACCAGTTTGGTCTAACAGCATTAAAGAGAACATCCAGGCATCGAATTGACTAATGAGGTGAGTATTACTGGATACTAAGTCCCTCTCAGAGACACAGAGAGAATCTTATGAATATTTTATGAAATGGTATTTCGTCGACGCACTCCCGATCTGATGGTATACATTTTGACTTCAATGCAGACACACGTCTAGTTTCTCTCTCTCTCTCTCTCTCTCTCTCTCTCTCTCTCTCTCTCTCCTCTGACTGCGACATTTAACACTCGTCAAACAATTAGGAACATAATTTAATGCATAAGGTCAACAGAAGCACTTTGGATTTTTAGGGAACTCACCCATATGTCCCCTTTCGCGAGTCGAGCATGGGGCGTCCAGTCATGAAAGCTGGGACACAGCCACAAGTGCTGTAAAGTCCCTAGAGAGAGAGAGAGATAGAGAAGAGAGAGAGAGAGAGAGAGAGAGAGAGAGAGAGAGAGAGAGAAATATCACTATATAATTAAAGGGGAGAGGACTGGACACATTAATTCCCGCCTACAGGGGTGGGACCACTCTACAGGTATTACCTAAGTCTCCTTCTTGGTTGTACGTACATTCAGTCATTGACGTTTAAATGAAAGAATATGAAATAAAAGTCACAGCGATAACACATGCTAAACGATACCATTTCTATAATACCAAAGCATTTTCAAGAACAGTATTTGTTTGTGTATATATAAAAGCGCACGCACACACACATCACATTACCACACATACAAACACACATATATGTATATAGATATATATAGTATATATATATATATATAATTTGTTACATATGTTTTTTATGATCACGAATGTTAAGCCACAAACATTGTTTAATATCCAATTCGTTATACATTGAGTATATACCTTAGTGGTTTGTGTTAATCCCTTACCATTTATAATTGGATTGAACGATATTTTTTTGGCTTAATATTACACACACGGGGCTCAGAAACACATACACACACACACACACACACATATATATATATATATATATATGTGTGTGTTTGTGTGTGTGTGTGTGTGTGTGTGTGTGTGTGTGTGTATGCATATACATATATTTATAATTGTTTTCCATGTCTTGACACGAAATTATGGAGCACAGGTGAAATGGAAAATATGGAAAAGTAAATTAGGCATAAAAATAAACTGAATAATGGTGTGTTCCTGTTATGTAAATACTATAGGAGACAAAACTCACACCTGAAGTGAACCAAAACCAATTTAGACGCTAGTATCGGTAGACGCAAGAAAAACCAAAGAAAGAAAAAGAGGGAAAAAGTGTCACCCGGGCAAAGTATCGCCCTGAAACCCCAAAGGAAAAGGCAGTGATAGAATAGTCAAACTGCTCCGGACGTATTGGTATATTTGGTTTCGAGGTGAACTACGAAAGTTTACCTACCCCCCCGAACAGGACACCGTCTGATAGAATTACCAAAAAAAAAAAATTAAAAAAAATAAAACTACTAGTTCGTGTATGTATTATGTATGTATGTATGAATATCAAAGAATGATGCCCTCTATTGCTCTCGCTCTCTCACCCTATTTCATGATTTTACTCATCTATGACAAAATCTCAAAAATGGAAAAACTATAACCGCAATTGGGGAACATTACATCAAACATTAACTGGTTGTCTTAAGCTTGTCTGGGCTAAAAATGATTGAAAAGACAGTATGTAGAACATAATGCAGAGGTTCACATTGACGTCTCTCTCTCTCTCTCTCTCTCTCTCTCTCTCTCTTATCCTTTCCCTTATCCCCTGCCACTGGTACGCTCCATCGCAGCTATCCATATTCATCGTCTATGTGAAATATTAACGCCACTCTCACTTTCCACTAGATTTTGGGATATGTAGGAAGAGATACAAGAAGAGGCCTGATAGGGGAACTGTGTGTGTGTGTGTGTGTGTGTGAGAGAGAGAGAGAGAGAGAGAGAGAGAGAGAGAGAGGAGAGAGAGAGAGAATGGGCTAGTTTGGGCCTATCTCAATTAAAAATACATCTATATAAACATAGAGAGAGAGAGAGGAAAAAAAAGAGAAAGAGAGCCGCTAGGCCCACGTTAAAAATGTATGTATACATAATCAAACAGAGAGAGAATGGAGCAAGGCAATCGGATTATTGTTCCACGCAAAGATGTTACTTCCAATAAAACAGTTAACGATTAACATGTTTAGGTGATGTTAAAAATTGTATTGGTTAGTGGTATTAACTGTTTCCGACGTTAAAAACTCTAATAAAATATTTTGTGAGAGAGAGAGAGAGAGAGAGAGAGAGAGAGAGAGAGAGAGAGAGAGCTAATATTCAATTTCTTCTTATTTCTACGCTTTCAATATTTGTAATATTTTTGTAGGAGAGAGAGAGAGAGAGAGAGAGAGAGAGAGAGAGAGAGAGAGAGAGAGAGAGAGAGAGAGAGAGACTCAAAACGAGGATCGACCAACACGCCAATTTGCATGTGAAGACATGAAGCTTGCCACGTACGTAATTAAACTTAAGTGTCACTTAACACCACCAGTATCACGAAAATCAAATACTAGAGAAAGAGAGAGAGAGAGCGAAGCACTCTGTTTGCGCGTAAGTGACGAGCGGTAACAGGAGAAAAGAATTCAACGAAAAATCAAGCAAATCACGCTCTTCCAGTGTCGGGGCGCGGGGGAAATCTTACACCATTAACACACAAAGGAGTCACTCTTCCTAACAATTGTGGACCCTGCTTGGGAGTCTCCCGTGTCTGGCACCAATAAAACGAAAGCCCCGCGTCCAGGCCCAGATGGATGTGCGTGTTTTTCGATAATTTGGCCCCCGGTCATCCCTCTGCTATTTTCTTGTTCGGTTGTGATCGATGTGGCGGAGCCAAAGTGAAAACTAGGGAGGCCGGATAATCTTCAATTTCTGGTAGGAAGGGTAACACTTATTATTATATATATATATATATTATATTATATATATATGATATAGATATATAATATAATATATATATATATATATATATAGATATATAATGTACGTACATACATACACACAAACACACACATATTTATATTTACAACGAGGGTGTATAATATTGTGTATATTATAGTATATATATCTATAATATCCTATATATATATATAATTATATATATATACTATGTGTGTGTGTCTATTTAGTATGTCCCTTCACATGGGGCAGCTCCTGCTCAACTGTCACTGCTACGTTCGTAATTTACCTGCGTCGTCATGTATGTATGAGCTCGTAAGCGGACGAATTCCACAAAATTAGCCTTCTGTTGCGAAGGGTCTAGTCATTCACCTTCATTTTTCGCTCTCAGGCTATGACTACCTCAGGATATTACTGCCTTTCTTTCCAGTGTATGTATCACTCCATCTCTCCAGCACTTTTAAGGTGTCCCTAACACTTCCGAGTTAAAAACTCCTCTAATTAACCTATTGTCTTCTCATCTTTCCATACGATCAAAGAACCTCAACGAAACCTAATCCACCTTTTCACCTTGTTCCTCCTCTGTCAATCTCCACATGTCTGACGTTCTCAATACTTTTTATCACCACACTATGCAAACTTTTTATCTATATTTTCAAAATATCAATTCATATTTTGCTTTTCACTTCACACTACCCTACATCCTCAAAAACTAACTTATTCCCTTACTATTGATTCTATCCTATCCTATCCTAACCTAACCTCACCTAACCCAATTCCCCTCAGCCAAACAACTTGCAAACCTTAACCACCCAATAAATTACACTATCACGAGCAATACTATTCGCTCCTGGTGTCTTCCCATAATTTTTATATATATGCCCCGTGTATATTTGTATTATGATGCTCGGCACAGAAGTCTGTATAGGGGTTCATCTTAACCTCTACAGGCAGTCACCTCTAGATGAGCCCATCCCCTCCCCCACCCCATCAGAGCCAACGTTTATCGTGAGCTCAAAAGTAACAGGTGCACAAAAGCAAACTATAAAGTTGCCATTCAAATCAATTATGAGACAATAAAAATACCAGTGGTACCTCGGTCACACACAATTAACTGCAGTTAACCTTCTAATGAGATAAACGAAAAATATGTGAAAATATGTGCCCTGCGAAAAGAAAAAGTTACCAAGGTGGCCATACAAATATCAATGGCATACAACAAAATATTAATTCAAAGGGTGTAATCACGACGAAAGTCCCCGTGATTACTTCTAAAGCAAATTCGGGGCGAAAGAATCCGGGTATTAACAAATCTGTGGAAGAGAATGTTTGCAAAAAACCGAGCGCCAAGGCATTATGAAGAAAATATGCGCATATAAAATCCCAACATTTACTGAACGTTAATAACAGGGCCTTTGTATTTCCAAAAGCAATTTGGACCTCCGAACAAAAAATAAAGGAGCAAAAAAAGGTAGTAAAACAAAGCATGCACGGGAAGCGAACAAAAGAGAAAGGAAGAGAAAAATAGGGAAACAGATAGAAAGGGAAAGAAAAGAGTCGGAGAGATAGAGAGAAATGAAAAAGGGGGAAGGCAAAAATGTGAGGTGGCCTTAACAATAACACACGGAGGCTTGGATGGCTGCACCCCCCCCCCCTCTCTCTCTCTTCTCTTCTCTCCTCGTTCTCTCCTCTCCCTTCTCTCGTCTCTCGCTCTACCGCACCCACCACCCTCCCATCCGGGACAAAGAGCAAAGAACGTACCAAAAGCTGCAGCAGGAGCAGCGTCAGTAGTAGTAGTAGTAGTAGTAGTAGTATTAGTAGTGGTAAGCTAGCAGCTGAAGGTTGAAAGGTAAATAATTCATATTCTCTTTCCACTATCTTATCAAATCACTTGAAACGAAATATTCATTTAATGAATGTTCCCAACTTGCTCTTATTCACCCCTCTAGGTTGCGACGACAAAAATAATGTTATGCATTTTATGGTTTCCAATTCCTTCTTCCGTTATTCCTGGTTCCCACAATTCCGCATATTCAGAGGTGGATCTATTGTTTGCCCTCTATCATTTTACACAGGCCGATTTTTAACAATCCAATCATCGCATTGCAATTAAAATTAATACCGAATAAGAATCAACCGCACATAAAAAATAACAATGAAACAAATATTCCGCGATTTCCGCACTTAACAGTCCCCCCCCCTTTTCCCCCCCCCCCCTCCACCATTCCCGAAGTGAGTAAAAAAAAAAAAATAATCAGGTGATGACAAAGGGACTCAGGTCTTTTCTTTCTTTATAAGGCTCTGAACAAAGGCAGGTCTAAGCTATTGGACGCGCGCGCGCGCGAAAGAGAGAGAGAGAAAAAGACAACTCTCTGTCTGCTCTATGCGTTGATTAAGAAATATGGGATCATTAGTCTCAACTTTGTGTAAAAAGTTAATCCCAGTTAATCTTGTTTTGCAGGTTCACTTTTCCCTCATCTCCCTTCGGAGAAGAGGAGCTGGGATATGGGTGAGAGGTGTGGGGGGGGTGGGGGGGATTAGGACGAGGGGAAGCTGCCGGGGACACGATGAAGATGAAGTGACACGGAGCCTGCCTCTCGACAAACGCTATCTGTGAGCGCATGTCGGGCAATCTTTGTTTCATTGATAAACTAACTAGAAGCTGTCTAACTCTTAATTACATTAATATAATACCATACGTAAATAAAATGTTTTTAATTTCTTTTATCATTAGCAATCGTGCTAAGTTATCCATGCTATCCTTGACAATGTTATTATTATCAATACCGTTTTCACTGTTATTATCATCACCAATTTAGCTAAAATAACATATATTAATAATTGCAACTTTGATCGAAAATAAATCTACATGTTGCAAGTATTATCGCAGTCGCAAAACCGACCAAATCCTCGATAATAAATGCGACAGTAACAAATAGAATTATAAACTGCAAACAGAATGATAACTACCACCTACGAAATTCCACAGATCATACCACACACTCGGTCCAGAACAAACCTAGATAAACCTAGAATTTCCCGTGTTTATTCTCTTTCTGTCTCTCTCAGTTCCTTTCTTTACCTCCACTCGTCGTTAAGTCAACGGCAAACAATCCCAAGAAGTTAAACAAGTTCGGATCTTAATCAGAAACCCCTTTTTAAACTAAACAAACAAGGAGGGGGGGAGGGGGGAGAGAGTGGAAGAGTTTAAAAGACTACAATGTTGTCCAGTAGGGGGGAGAGAGAGAGAGAGAGAGAGAGAGAGAGAGAGAGAGAGAGAGAGAGAGGTGGCATGATATGGGCCAATTACAAATAAATATGTGGCTACGATAATTGGAGAGAGGGGGAGAGAGAGAGAGAGAGAGAGAGGGTGGGTGGGTGGGTCCCTTTTTGAATATGACAACGTGCTCCCGTAACAAAACTCCCATGAACAAGGGGTCGAAGTTTTAGGTTCATCCATCAAACGGCATTCATTCAGGAACAGAAATCTCTCGAGGCGCATTCTGGTTGTGTAAGAGAAAGCCCAACCCTATTCCGGTAGTTGGCGCACCAATCCTATCCCGAATATCCGCTGGTTTGCATATAGTTCGAGATGAATCAATTTAAGCAACCTTTCTTGAGGCTCTGGATTACCTTACAAAGGTAGAAAATGACGTTTTAAGACATTAAGAGCAGTAATTTAAACAGCAAATTCATAATATATTACTGCCCTTCCGAATGCTTTGATTAGAGTAATAAATGAAGATAAGCATAACACAAACGATTAAGAGCATAATGGAATGGAATTTTCAATTGAACCTATTTTCACGTTTAGTGCCTTTTCAGTAATATATTACAGAAATGTAATGGCAAAATGTTACGGTAGCATGACAATCTGGACTATAACAGTAAATTATACCACAAGGGAGATGTAGCTACTATATGCCATTTTTTGGTCCAGCTCAGTAACAACGCGCGCGCGTGTATGTATCAATATATGTACTTATGTTCATATGAATGTAAGTATGTGAGTATGAATGTATGTATATATATATATTATATATATATAATATATATATAGATATTATAATATATATATATATTATTATATATTAATCTATATATATATAATATATTTATGCCATGAAATATAATTTCAAAAAACCCACAAAAATGTCTTCCAGTATTCGAAAATAACATAGCACTTTTCGTCGCAGTGAACTGCAAAACATTCATAAGAAATATAGGCATCACTCTTAAAATGAATACTCCATAATTAATGGAAAAACATTTTGTTTATACTCCCGTACCGTCAAATATTTGTCTAGAGCTACCCTAATAAAAAAAAATGGTATAGCATCAATACCCAATACGAGAGAGAGAGAAAAAAACTCTGTCCTTTCCACAACGTTACACTCCATCTCCAAACAATAAACCGCCGAGCTCACCAGATATATCTAACCAGAATTCATATTCATCAAAGTACACAAAAACACAACGTCAAACCTTTCTTCTTGATTGCCATCACTGGCATATCTGCGTTCGGTCTCAAGATCCACCGACTGACTTTTCATTCTCAGGTCTGGAAGGACTAGATTAAGTTGCTGTTCAATTCCACACACATACACACATAAACTCTTGCTTTTCACAACACGAATGACAAGATACGTTCTCATATTTTAATTTAACTCTTGAATTTTCTTACAAAGAGAAAGAAAAATTGCACGGAAGACAAACACAAATTAGCAAACACCATAACGGACTGATCTCTACAGTCATTGGCCATACCATAAACCAAAAGCCACATAAATCCGAGAATCATAACATTAACAGAATGTAAAAAACAAATCTACATCCATTTGTTAACAGATTTCAATTTCCGGGTATTAAGTATATAACAGAAATCAAAGGATTTGTTTTATAGTTGCATAATAATCTGTGTGTGTGTGTGTTATGATCCTTAAACAAAAATATTTATTAGCAGTTAATCCAAAAAGCTGAAATATTCCCCTTTGGTGCGACAATGAATCAAAAAATAATCTTTCCAATCGATTTTCATCATATGCAAACACTTATGCGTTAAAAAGAAACGCAAACAAAATAATCGAATGACAGTGAGGTATGGTAATATTAAAAGTTCGACAAAAGAGAGTCAGGATGATAGACACATAATATGTAAATAACAATGAAAAATAAATTTTTCAGACTTTAAAACGATAAACACAAGACTACAAAATTGCAAAATCTCACAAAGAAATGTATCTCTCTCTCTCTCTCTCTCTCTCTCTCTCTCTCTCTCTCAGGCAAAATGCCATCGTGTAAGTGCCTCCTTACAAGAAAAGACTAAAGGCGCAAGCGACGATCACCGTCAGGGCAAAGAAAAGAAGAGTCCCCCCCTCACCCTGAGCATCCAATCAAGATGATGACGGAGACCACGACGATGGTTTAACTTCTTGCAAAGAACCACTCTCCCAGCCGCCACCCCCCTCCTTCCCACCCAATCCTTCCAGCCCCTCCAGGTTACCGGTAATTCTTTGCCACTTACCTGATGACTACCTATAAGTGAAGTGACTCCTCTCAATCGACTTCCTTGACGTACACATCAGTGGGTATTGAAGAGCCGGTTCACTTTAAGCATCGCTTGAAATTGCTATTGACATCGGGATTTGATGGACAGCTGACAAACGCTCCTTTTTATACAGGCGTCAACTCTGATGGGTTAGATCACCTTCCTATGGAAGATTTCACATCTCCATTTGACAACACAAGAGGATCACCAATCCATACCGCAACTCCAGATTACTAGGATATGAAAGGCCTCGCAGCATCAATCGCCTCTTTCTGGCGAAAGTGTAGACGAACTCTGCATCGCATAAAAGAATCCTTTTCAATTGGAAGTGACCATTCTATTTACAGTTTAATATCTACAATATCAGAAAATAAAAACTCTCTAAGAGTCACTCCACGTAAACTTCACCAGAAATGCCCAAATTGTGAGCCACCATTCCCGATGTAATGAAGAAAATCGTAAAAAAAAATTAAAGAAAAATATTTTCAGAACAGTATCCAGGACACTCGGGGAAAGAGTAATAGATAATATGCAGCAATGCATAAAGCAAACAACGCAAGAAAGGAGGAGTTCAGTCAATGGGCCTATTCAGAAAGGCACTCCATACGAAATATGTGTGACATGTATGTGGACATTATGGCTTCTGTTGATTGAAACAGTGCTCCGACCTAGAGTTGTTAACTACCAGACTCTGCTGATAGCAGTATGCCGAAGTTTTTACAAATTTGAAACACGACGACTTTGAGTTTAAAATGATTTGTCAGTTGTACTTCCCATAGATAAAATGTTTCATATTATCTATGACTAGATTAAAATTGCATGACCACTCCTACCCCCCAAAAACAATTAGCGATAACATGGTAAATGTGGTTCTCTTAACTATCAAAATTTTCCATGGCTGAACACATTAAGTCTCTGAACAATGAAACGAATGTCACAATTACTTGCATCTTCTGTATCAGCATAACAATAAAACTGTCCTTGCATATCTCATACCTTTCTCATTACGCTTTTTTCCATGTAACCAATTTTTAGTCTTTAACAAACTTTCAATTTTAAGGGAATCCGTAACATGTTTACTTACATCCTTGCTCAAATGACTGAAACGTAAGCTTAAAAAAAACATGAAATTGTTCATGATTACTTAACGAATATTAAAAGGAGGTTAAAACATCTGCAATCCAACAAATACAAAACGCAACTTAATAAAAAGTCTTACCAAAAGCGCACCACAATCACCAAGACTACTCCAAGGTACCAAAAGGATAAAATACTATAACCTCTTGGGAGATTAACAAATAATTGTAAACAGGTAAGGGGGGGTGGTAGTAAACCCACTATATATATATATATATATATATATATATATATATATATATATATATAAACTTATTCTTTCCTACAGGTGAGAGAGAGAGAGAGAGAGAGAGAGAGAGAGAGAGAGAGAGAGAGAGAGAGAGAATGTTGTTGTTGTTTGAGATTAAGCTAGCCGTGTGCCAGCACGGGCTCTTGCTCCTAGAGCAGCCCGTAGAGAGAGAGAGAGAGAGGAGAGAGAGAGAGAGAGAGAGAGAGAGAGAGAGAGAGAGTTTGCCTTGCAGGTTGAATAGGCCTACCGAATCCGAGCGATAAACCTCTTGTCTTCTCAGTGTGACGAACCGACCAAACAATGGAATCATAGTCATAAAAGATTTATTAGGGCTACGTATCCCAAGCCACATAAGAATGGTTTTTTGATAAGGCGACGATGGGGGAAGGTGACAGGCGAGAACTCACTGCCTAAAAGTTACTTCGGCTTATTTGCTTATGCATAATAATTTGACTACGGATATATGTTTACGGATGTGACTACGCCAAGTCTACGGTTTGGCTTTTTTTTTTTTTTTTTTCATAATCAACCATTATACGTATCCACTGATACCATAGCAGTAATTAATTTTTTCCAAGTCTAATTATTTTCCCCTTTAAATCTGTTTTTGTTTACTGATTTGGTCATGGCAAACATTTTGTTCATGTCTTCTGAATTGTCAACCATAATTACTTCATGTGTATTGCATATGTTCAATAATATGCAGAATTCTTCTTCCATGATGTTCACAATTACTGAAGTTTTCTCGGCTCCCAAATACATGGAGCTACATTAATAACAACTATTATATCTTCACTGAAAAAATTAACACTTATGAACAGCTTTTGCCCATCGTAAAATCTTTTTACTATGGGTGCAACCATTCTTCTAAAAATCTAGTAACACTACTCACAAGACAGGAGATCTTTACTGACAAATGTAACATATCTTCAAACACGATTTATGGTTTAATTTCATTCATGGCACAAGGTGTGATTCATGAGTGTGCTCAGAATGCAGCGCTACACGGGAAGTGGCAGTAAGGGACGGGGATATTGTTTGGGATCAATTTTCAATGAATTTTTTAAGAGCGAGAAGAAAGATTTCATATCCATTAGCGCAATAGAAATCGCTCCAATTTAAACATTTAAACTGGCAAGTCTATTCTAATTTTCACAGCAGAAGAAAGGATTATCCTATAATGCTGAACATAGCAAATTGAATTGACTTTCATGCATCATTAATGAAGACTGTAATGTTGTGATAGACATAGTTCAAAGTATGTAATATAAAACCCTATGCGTCTACGGACAATACAGGCATGTAACAGTAAATCCGTATACAGCACTTGAGTCCTACTTCGTTCACAGAACAAAAATCAATGTATGGATGATTCACAAAAACTGACGACAAAGCAACACACGACAAAAAGAAACAGAACTACAAACAAATTTCTGGCACTTTTCCTTAAACATGAATTCAAGAGTGGAAGATCTGATTTTCATTCGGTCGTTAACGGCAAAACTCCAACGTTTTCATTGGAAAATTTCACAAGCGATATTCCTTGCCGCGTTTTCCTCAATTCTGAAATCAGTTCAGTGCATGAAATGTCAAGAGCCCATTATCCAAATGAGAAGAGATAATGATACATAATAAAGTATACTAAATCTATTAAATATATAATGTCACCAAAAACGCACTTCAAATAAATGAAAAAACAGGCACTGTGACATTCTTCTGACATATAATATGATATGTTTCAATGCAGAGAGAGAGAGAGAGAGAGAGAGAGAGAGAGAGAGAGAGAGAGAGAGAGAGAGAGAGAGAGAAGGGGGCAATATAAAGCACCTCAACAACATCTTTCGAAGGGCGAGTCTGACTTGACATCCGAGCGACACTGACATCAATTATTTCCCATCACCAGCAGAATATTACAATAGCTTCCCAGGCTCGGTGCCAATATTTCATTCATAATATCCAGGAGAAGGTTTGGGTATTTTCGGACCATAAAATTCTGTTTTCTTTGATTCCAGCCAGGCCTTTATAAATATATGATATTACGACAATGCTTTGTTTGTAGAGAAACAAAAACTTATATACATGAACAATAAATGCATAGTGTTTTCTTTAAATAATATTTCTTTATTATAGTTCGGTCTTTGATGAACAGAATTCAGAATAAAAAAATCTCTTCACTGTTTCTAATACCAAATATAATAAAAATTTTCCATTCTTATTCATCTTTCTTAATTTTCTACAGCAATTTTCAGTTTAATTACCGCAATCAATGTTTGTTTTAGTTGCCATCTGATCAATATACAAACCGCAGCGTAGTACAGTTCTCTATTCGGCCTTAGTCATACAAACACACGTATATACAAAGCATAATCCAATAAACGCACACTTATGTAATATAGAGGGGATTATTAATTTACGACATTATAAACTATGGAGCTCCTCCTCTCCTTTAGTGGGTAACATAATGCTTTCCAACGAGGCGTCTCCCTGTCTATTAGTCGGTAATCTCAAGTTCCGATAAGGCGTTTCAAGTTACAAAGCCTTGTTACTTGTTGAAATAGTTACTGCTTAGGGAGGCTGCACTGTGTCATATTCTCAACATGGTTATTCCTGTACCCACAACTTCTCTCTAAATATTCTAGCAATATCGGAAACATTTAGTTTATCAGCAGAATGAAATACAATTCTTAGCCGTCGGATCATTTTAAAAAGGAGTATAATTTCTAACTTTTCTTCATAACGCTTGCAAAAATAATCCATTCCATTAACGTTCATCCATTACCTTAATCATTGACTAAAATTACACATAATTCCCCTAAACGTCGTTCATGCCAATAAACTTCAACAGTTACCTTTATATACGACGAGCACTGCGCTTAATTCCTCTAATCGTTTGATATATCACGAAATATTTTCACACATGAATATAAAAAAAAAAAATCAGAAAACCGACGATCGTTGTAAGATCCACTAACATGAAACTGTCTGCTTGGCAATATAATGAACAACAACATTTTCGTCTTGTAACATAGGATCTTTTATTGTACTAATCACGACATTTTAATTATTAAAAAGCCCAAATACAAAATTACCTTCCCTTACATATTAAAAGCGCGAGCGATCGTGTGTGTGTGTGTGTGTGTGTGTGTGTGTTGTGTGTGTGTGTGTGTGTACCCACTAGTATATCCGCTTTGAAGTTTTTGATCTCAAGTTCACAGAAAAAATATATCTTTTCAGTTTTGCTCCCTTTTCGTTTCGACCAGCATATTTCCCCTCTCATTTCTCTCATGGTCTATTCTTGGTGCCACTAACATCAGCAAAAAGCATTCACTGCAAAAACACTTGCTATATCATGCGCGATAAAAACGTCTCCATAATTAACGTTTATTAATTAATCTTTCCTTATTTATCTTATTCTCATTTGTTTCTCGTCACTTTGAGTATTCTAATCTTTGGAAGCCTCTTTTATAATTCACAGAGGGGTTTCAAACTTTCTCTATATGAAAGTTTGTTCTCTTTATTATTATTATTATTGAAAGATATTGCTTCACCAGCTGCATTCAACTTGTAAATAGTCTTCTCTATTTTTCTAATAATTGCTTTCTCTCTGCTACTACAACTGGCGAGTATTGCGCCGATATGATTCAACAGGAGGAGTCAATTTCGGGATATTGCTTAAAATTTATTTTTTTGTCACAGTAAATGAACAAACAGATCAAAATATAAGTCGACTTATATTTCGATCTATTTGTTCATTTACTGAGACAAATAAATAAATTTTAAGCAATATCCGCGAAATTGACTCCTCCTGATGAATCATATCGGCGCAATACTCGCCAGTTGTAGTAGCAGAGAGAAAGCAATTATTAGAAAAATAGTGAAGACTATTAAATAGTCTTCACTATTTTACAAGTTGAATGCAGCTTATGCAGCAATATCTTTCAATAAGACTTGTTTGAAAGAGGGTCTCCTTCCAATATATTATTATTATTATTATTATTATTATTATTATTATTATTATTATTATTATGTTTCACACTGACCTATTTCTATGCGACTGGTAGCCCACAGGAGCTAAATGGGAATGTTTCATAACAATATTATCAAAATA
>NC_061089.1:35385848-35395848 GCF_015104395.2 Macrobrachium nipponense
CTGAAGTGTATCCTGCCTCATTTTCCACTCGAAATGGAACTTATCTCGGCTTATCCTAAAAATAGACAAAATGACGAGGGCCTCACTCCACCTAAAACCCTTCAACTGTTCGCCATTGTCCAGGTGCTTTGGACGGACTCTCTCTCTCTCTCTCTCTCTCTCTCTCTCTCTCTCTCTCTCTCTCTCTCTTCTCTCTAATCTCTCTCTCTCTCTCCTCAAAAGGGATCTTCAAATACCATCCATTGAATAGATTTCTACAACTGAGGAAGGAAGGGAGCCGGAGTTAGCCATTATCTTAATTGAGGAGAGAGAGAGAGAGAGAGAGAGAGAGAGAGAGAGAGAGAGAGAGAGAGAGAGAGAGAGAGGCTAAATGCTGCTTCTACTGAAGAGTTCCGCCTTCCGCTCTTTTCCTATGACCCTTCCCAAAGTCTTCCGAACACTCAAAAGGATCTAAACCACGACAAAGGTAGTCCGCGCTGCCTTATTACAGTTATAAGGACTAATTCTCAAGTCAGTTTCTAAAACATTTATGGATAATTACCCCCAACACTGAAGGGCGCTGTCACTAAAACTTTTTCTTCTGACACTCTGTGGAACATGATGACTGACGGGCAGCCATTAGGTACCCGTAAACATGGCAAGAGTACGGTGGCCTTGTAGCCATAGACCAAACCTACTTTCAAAAGTGAAAATTGTTGAGGCCTATTCCAGGCACTTAAGAAGAGCTTTGTCCTTATAATATATTACCTAATATAAAGCTGCTACTTAAGGTTAATAATACCCCCATTGTGTTGATATAATTTATGCTGATACCAGTTGTGAGAGGGAGCTTTACAGCCTTTCTCCTCTATTCTCCTCGAGTAGACGGAGTAGCCGGCCTTTGGATACATGATGACGAAAATGTACGGCGTCAGTTTTCTACCAATGGTAGTAGCTCTTTTGCGATAACTCGGAAGGCAGGACGCCACTAAATGTGCCAGTAAGACTTCTTAAGCGGTTGGGACGAAAGGCATAAAAATTGGGCCAAACAGGTAAATAAAAAACAGCTTATATGAAAAAAACAAAAAACACTAACTTTCATATGCATCTTCATCGTTTCTAGTATTCTGTTTGCGAGGCACTTAACAGTTTTCCGAAAAAATGCCTATAGAACAGTAGCGCACACGTCATAAGCAGTCTACAAAAGTTATGAATAATTTTTTCAAAGTCATTACCGAGGAAACTTCGTTCGTACAATATGTTGTACAAGCGTTTCTGGCTAATCTTAATTCCACTTTGTTGATTCAATTTAAGCTATTGTCAGTCAGGAAGGTCCCAACCTTTTGGTAGTTTTGGTATCGGACGACAGGATGAAAAAGGACATCAGAAAATCGCACCTGGTTGTGAGACATATGCTTTAAGGCGCTGTCAAACATCAACAATTTTCTGGCATTCTGCCTTCTGAATTTGCGAGGAGGAGCCATAATGAAGAAAAGCCCAGGTCGCTTTTGTTCATCTGATCTGCTTCTTCGTTTACGAGGGAATTATGCAGAGAAAAAGCGGCTGTCCGATGTCTTTCATCATCGAATAATACTTATCAGATCAAAACAATCCAAGTATGATTAACCATACAGAGTAGAACTATATTTATATGATAAATTGTAAACTAAATTTACTTTTATTGACTTAATAGGCATAAACAATGAGCACTCATAAAAACATGAATGGGACATGTCAACCAGTTATCATGGCCTACCCAATCTCAGAAAAACTAACGTTTAAAATGTACATAACTAAGCTGAACTTATATAGTGCTGAGAGAGAGAGAGGAGAGAGAGAGAGAGAGAGAGAGAGAGAGAGAGAGAGAGAGAGAGAGAGATTCCTGTTTACTGGAAACGATTCTGCTCTTCCGACAACATAAGGCTGTCAGTACCAAAAAAAAAAAAAAAAAAAAAAAAAAAAAAAAAGTGGAGGGGAAAGCTCCATAGGGTACCATATCATCTTTAAAAGTTTACCGTGCCTAAGGAATATATAAATTAATGAATGCATAAATAAATAAATAAATAAATAAATAAATACATAAATAAATCAATCAATCTTAATAAGTGTTGAATGAAAGACATCACCTGCTGGAGCTTCCTTAAAAGGCCAAACATGGAGACTTGAGAGACATGACGTTATTTGCATCAAAACCATTTTTCTGGGTCTTGTAGTCTTGCCTACCGAAACTGCGCTTGTACCAGTACTAACAGATTACATCATGAATTTTTGTCATCTTGGCTGACCCAAGGATATGGAGAAGTGTGTGCAATAACTCGCCCAAACGACTACAATACAGATTCAATCACCAAAGTGGAAGTATCACTAAATTTAATTAAGAGCATTATATTATAAATCGTATTCCAGAACGAGGTTAATCGGTAATAATTGAAAAAATAATAATAGTCAGTTTTAATTGAAAATCTGACAAATGGACCTTAACAGCTAAACACTTAGGAAACGCAGCCAAATGCATAAAGGTACAGACCTTGACAAAAAAGAAAGATGTGTGTTAACTACAAAAGTAATTTGGACCATGTCGCAACATAGGGCTGTCTTTCGGCGCATGGTAAGGCATAATAAGTTGCCGAGAGATGTCGACTGCGACACAGCCTTAAGACTGTCACCAAGATTTTCAATAAATGAGAGAGCATCTGGAGTCAAGCAACAATTCCAGCAAAAAATTCGCCGGGCTAATTTGGATTGTTAGATCACTTACACATTTGCCTTAGAAAAGTAAACTGTTATATGTTACAGGTGTATTGATTCGACTGGTTACGAAACAGTTAATGAGTTTGTGTCAGATTATCATATACAGTGTCATGTGTAGGCATGGCTTACGGGACTATTCACAACAGTGCTATCCCAAATTTTGTGTTGTAGTTATCACTAACTTTTCGTAACAAACACAGTACCTTTGCATTACATGAATCCTGGTTGTCAAAGGGCTCATACTGGATATATTCTTTAGGGCAATTAACTCGATTCACTATATATATACATATATACATATATATACATATACATATACATATATATATATATATATATTATAACTTTATCCATCATCATACATACCATAGTTACATATAATATATATTATTATAATATTATATTATATAATATATATATATATATACATTATATTAATATAATTATTTTATTTTCCATCTCCATGAAGATACGAAAGTGTAATTCGACTAACAAGATTAAGTTCACATTTTCAAAAGTGGATAGAGGGAATAAAATTAGTGTTCACGTAGTTCAAGTCAGGTTCATATAAGAGGACAGTTATTATAACGCAGACGGTTCTGCAAAAAGGATATATCAATAAACTGATTTAATAACATACTTCCTATACACTCATTTTTATATGGAAGAAAGAACTTCCAAAAAACTTCACAAATGAACTATTATATTTACAGACACGTACATATTTTCATATTTTAATACAAACATCAAAGCAGCATGATTAAATCATAATTAACAGACTTAACACAACGACTGCCAAAGCAATACCTCTGACAACACAAGAATAAAGTGTCCTCTCACCTCTTATAATAATAAAGACTAAATTAAATGCCAAGCGTAATAATCTAAACAAAACTGATAACTGAACAGAAAAGAATAAGTGTTTTCCCTTCTTTGTTTGTGTGTATGGGGTATTTGTTAAAACATTATTGTGATTATTTGCTATTCATTGGTTCATGATACAAAGCAATGAAGAAAAGATAACTCCTAATTAAAATCACACATTTCAACAGCTGAGAGACCATTCATTTCTTGCATTGCTCCACTCGGGCGATCTCGTTTGATTACAAGAGCATAAACTATCGTCAAAACACCAATGTTTAATAATACATCTAGAGAATGCATAACAAAACAGCTAAATAACATCAACACAAGACGCAAGTTCTAATTAATTTTACACATTTTGGATTTGAAACTGGAAAGAACGGCGGATATATAATCCAAATATCATTTATTGAATTCAGATTACATTATCATCACTCAAACTGAGCAGCTGACGCAGTATTATGACCGCTGATTATATATTACTAAAGGGAAAAATGACGCTAGAGATCATTCATAACACTGGCATGGATGAACAGATGAGTTTGAGAATAACCTCAAACATGAGTTACGATGGAAGCGATTGCCCATAAAGCTTAACCAGGCCAATTGAATAACCCTGGCGATGTCTACCTGATCTCAAAATAGCATCTTGTGAAGAGATTGCACAATTAAATGCAAGTGAGTCATATAATGTGATTTTTCGTCAAGATGAAGCTAGAATATTGAAATTCTAAATCAGATATGAAGGATTCAAGAGAATATAATTTCATTCCGGCAACATTTACATAATTCTCTACGGAAACTGAGTGATGCAATTTTTAAAGAATATTACACTCATAAAGACCTGAAACGATATTAGAATACATTTATGCTTCAATTAAGCATAACGAAAACGCTATCCAAGAAAGCAAGTTACATTTAAGAAACTACAAATACTGCTCATAAGAATTTTAAGCACGAGAGAGAGAGAGAGAGAGAGAGAGAGAGAGAGAGAGAGAGAGAGAGAGAGAGAGAGAGAGTCGACTTACTGGAAACAGACAGCACCAGTTAAGATAAAATAAGCCAATGGTTTCATTTCATACTGAAATGTTTTCCCATTTAAATATAAAGGGTCAAGCTTCTTCCGCACAATCATTTCAGTCTCTCTATAAGAGAAAAATCGTGTCAAAAACTCGATCACTTCTTTCCTATTTTGCAATGAAAAAATTCTATGCGATGCTTTCATCATTAAATCTTATTCATTCGCAACGAACATATCCTGAATGTCTGTCTCTCTGTCTCTTCTCTGCGCCTCTCTTTGTCTCTCAATCACTTATTTACACTTAACTCGGTTGTACACAAAGACCATATCGATCAAGAGCTACGCTGTGACATTTCAAGTCTTACCGAGCACTGGGCAGGAAGTCCTCATCTCCCTTTCCAGTCAAAAGCTAAAATAAACTTTCTCGGCTCAATTAGTGGAGATTTTCTCCTATTCACTTTTTATATAATAGCAGCAGCTTTGGAATCCCCACCTACACTTATAATGGAAGTCATGAACATATGCATGTGCAGTTGTGCACAGTAATGACACTAGCAGCCTAAAGCAATCAAAGTCAATGAACACTAGATAAACACCAACAAAAAAAAGTTTATATATATATATATATATATATACACACACACACACACACACACACACACACACACACATATATATATATATATATATATATATATATATATATATATATATATAAAATGAGCGCCATCCACTCTAGTGTGGACGCACCCGTCTTCCTTCAGCCATAAGATTGACCCTACTCGAGTGATATCATTTCAATACTTACAAAAGCAATTTGTAACTAGAGGTGTCTTGCGTCAAAAACCCAATCAATCATATGAACACTGAATGGACATCTGCCTATTCGATACGATTACAAGGAAGGGAGACGACAGCAAAACAAAGTAAAAAATTAATATGACTCAAATGTCAAAAGTTTAGTCGATATCCTTACATTTGTTCTGTTACACGACATCCCCTCTCTCTCCCTCGTAACATTGGCACGCGCGTGCGTGCGTGCACACATATTAGACACACACATACACACACGCACACATAACATTTCAAGTCTTTCGGGGCTCCGCCGACGGCTAAAGCCTAGACAGCGCTATTGTCTTTGCTCCTATTCCCTGTTACGACACCATCAGGCTTCTCCTGTATCTATTCTGCCACGTTCCCGAACTCTTTTAGGTTTCATTTTCAGTCGCTCCTCTTCCCTGTTCCCAAGAGAGACGGAGAGGCGGCGGGATGCTGCATCTGAAGACATCCAGGGTGCGTGTAACATGCCAACTCCACACTCGGCCTCATGATAGATGGCTCCGGCATCCCATCGCCTCCTCTCTCCTTTTGTCCGATACCGACGGACGAACGCACGCACACACGCCTACAGCGTAGAGCTATTTCCAAAAATGTATCCTTTCTCTTCCTCGTCTTGCCTTCACAAACAGAAAAAAAAGAGACTTTCCCAAAATTTATGTTTTCTCTTTCTCACACAAAAGCATTTCTAAGCAAGCAGTGCGGCTGACTTGATGTTCACATATAATATAACAATCCGTTTCCTTAATAAATGCAATTTCTTCCACCAATCACATATTTGCAGTAATATCTGAACATACGAAATAATGCTACAGCCACAGATTATATCCAAATGCATGAGGCAAATAAAACATAAATTTGAATAAATTTTAACAAGCAAAAAATCAACAAAAAAAATGTGTATAAGACAGAAAAAAATAGACCATGACAAATAAAAAAGGTATATGCATATACATACATAACATCCAAAAACACATGCAAACGTATGAATATATATTATCCCTTTCTTGGTAAAAGTAAAAAAAAAAAAAAAATGGACTTCAGCCCAACAAAAGATAGACATGTGCACACACAGCATACACACAAGTTCCATTCAAGATTCCAACAACGATGGTTCCCCTCCTTTCATGCGGTCTCTTCTCCATTATCTGATACCAGTCCTCGACGGCTCTGTGCTTCCTCAACTCTTCCTTTAAAATCTCCCTAAGGGGCTTCGTAAGGGTCCCCCTCGACTTCTACCTTTCCTTCCGAGCATTTCCCCTCCTGAACGATTACACGTATATACACACAAACACACACACACACACACACACACACACACTTCTGGCCTCCTAGCGCGTGATAATCTAAGATCAAAGACGTCTCTAAGGCCACCAAAAGCGCCATGACAACCCCGTGGTGAGTTCACATCACCTCTTGGATCGGCCCCAACACCAATTCCAAACAAAATTTGGAAGAAAAATAAATCATAACAGTTCACTCGAAGCTTGACTGATGAGAGCATTCACAGCATTTGCAATGTGCAAGGTCTGCAAGTTGATGAGAGAGAGAAGAGAGAGAGAGAGAGAGAGAGAGAGAGAGAATCTACAAACGCGTTTCAAAGACACAAAGTTTATCTTTTTGTCTCACTGCTTTCATGTCGAATTTTAGCTTTATTGATGAGCTCAATTTCCTGACCAAATTAAAACATAAAATAAGCAGACCTACTTTTATTTATTTTGACACTGCTATTCAGAGAGAACTAATAGGCTCTGTATCTTTAACCGAGAGGAGACAGGAACGGGTATGACCGCCAAAATCATGTTAGGTAACCATAAAAAGGAGGTTTTCTTTTTGAAGCGGTCCACTACATGACTCTAAAGCAGAGTAAATTTAAATAACTCAGCAAAGTATATCCAACAAGTACAATAAATAAAAAAAATATTAGGGTGGTACGAAAGTTCAACATTATAAATGATGATAATATTGTATGTTCATTTGTACGTTCAGGAAACTTTAATGAAAAGAGTATTGTAGCGTATTTATCAATTTCAACTTTCTTTATAGTATCTAAAATATTTGAAGACTTCTTTATTATTATAACTATAATTAAATAGCACTAAAACATACACACCCATACATACACACACCTAAAAGCTAAGGTTAGAAAAGAAAGAGTCCAGAATTTCCAATGTACCAAACTTCTCAAAATCTATTATTTCAACTGTCGTCTCATCAATTTACGTAAAAAAAGTTAAATGCCATTTACTGGTCTGGTATTAGTCTTAAGCGTTAACTTGGTACATGCTACTTCGAACTTCCCTTGGAATCCCAATAAATAAAACATCGTGGACTTTTACAGAAGTCTACGTCGTCACCACTTAAATTTCTACTGACATTTGGGAAACTTAAAATACATTTTCAGATTATGGTACATATTTTGATTATTAAATGGAAGCTTTAAAAAGCAGAGAAGCTTATGAAGCTATGAACAAAACTACGTAAAATAAGAAAACCTTAGAAGTAAAAATAAAAATACATAAGCCTGTATTATGTCATTACTAACATAATACAGAATTATGAATTTTTCTCCCAAACTACAGTATTACTGTTGATTACCTCTATTTCTGATAAATACCAGAACATGAGAAATATATATATATATATATATATATATATATATATATATATAATTATATATGTGTGTTTGTGTGTGTGTGTGTGTGTGTGTGTGTGTGTGCTACTATATCGTGTTTTACTAAATATTTAAACCTTCGGGAAATCAATCATTCATACA
Source organism: Macrobrachium nipponense (assembly GCF_015104395.2). Lineage (NCBI taxonomy): Eukaryota > Metazoa > Arthropoda > Malacostraca > Decapoda > Palaemonidae > Macrobrachium > Macrobrachium nipponense. The sequence goes on from NC_061089.1 coordinate 35,394,077, forward strand.
ACCAAATTAGTTAAATTTGGGTAGGTCTGACCGTAGAGTTATACGAGAATTATCACATTTAGAGGCGATTGTACCTTTGATCTAGCCTGGCCCCTTTGGGTAATTTTCTTCGATACTTACAATTTCATATGAGAGAGAGAGAGAGAGAGAGAGAGAGAGAGAGAGAGAGAGAGAGAGAGAGAGATTTAACATCAAGAGTTATGCTGTACACCGACCCCTTAACATCAACAACGCAGCCGATTCCTTGTCCCCAACCCCACCAACCTCTCTCTCTCTCTCTCTCTCTCTCTCTCTCTCTCTCTCTCTGTGTGTTGTTTCAGCCTGATTAGTGTAGCCATACACTATGAATAACATGAATAACCAATGTAAAATACATTGCTTATAAAGGATCGTTTGCTTCACGTACAAAGTGTCTTTTGGCACTTTAAAACAAAAACAACATTTGTTCGGAATGGTCTTAACAACTAAAATGTAAAATGTAAATCAATATCCAGGAAGCATAATGGGCACCGAAGAAGGCGACATGCAGACTTGCTCGCGTCTACTGAAGGCATTTTAGAGAATTCTAATCTCATAAAATGGTGCGACCAGCTGGAAATGGGATAACAAGATAAATAAAAAGAAAAACTAGCAATGTTTACAACTTTAAAATTCTGTAAAAAAAAAAAATATGAAAGTTCTAGCTTACCTGGAGCGAGCGATCTTAATGAGAGAGAGAGAGAGAGAGAGAGAGAGAGAGAGAGAGAGAGAGAAGGGAACAAGCTGATATAACACAAACCTGATAGTGGCTCAAGCCTAACACTACGCAGAATATTGCCACTCACTGCTGACTTCAATAATCTAAAATATTGGTAGGAAAAAACCTATAGCCCTAAAACAACTTTTATATTGCCCCACGTCTCGTACGTGACTAGATCAAGATCATCTTCGATCATTAACTCATTTAATTTATGAACGAATGATTTATGAAACATCAATAACATGCATTGGGGAAAATTACTGAAAATGTACTGAAGTTTACGAGATATACTGTCTCCCGAACTTTACGAACAAAACACCACAACAAATTTGAAAAATCCCATACCCCAAGCTTATAGGGAGACCCGCCCCCTAATAATTCGCATCTAACTATACGAGTATCTTTATAGAAAAAAATCCTTGCACACACTGGTGGGTAGAGCACCTTTTTCTGGGAACGTCCCACTAAAGGCACGGCAGGAAAAAATGTTTGAAGCGTCTGTGTAAAAATGGGAGACTGTCATGTTCCTTCCTGAGTTCTCAGAATGCAGGATGAATCTCTCTTGGTAAAACACAAAGATTCTTTCATCGTCGGAAAAGGAAAGAACAAACCTCGTTGCCTCGAGACTTTCATGTTGCGGCCGTCCGTGGGAGACGTCCTCTCAGAGACAAATGGCAGAGCTGAATACAAAAGGGCAAAATACTCTATGGATTTTTCGGAGTTCTATATTGGAAGGTGCTCCTTTCTTAAACGAAGCACACTGGCACAGCCTGATTTGTAACCAAACAACCCAGACATTATGGAGTTACAATACGAAACCCACACAGCACAAAATAAAAGGGGGGGGGTGGGGGGCTCACCTGAGATTCCAAACATTAACTAACCACAATAACTCCCCCAAAATACTCGAAATGATTGCATAAAAAACAAAGAAATTATGGCTATTCTCTCGCGAAATGCGTCGATAAATCAGGAATTTAATCCACTCGTAAGATTTATAAATGGCATTCAGTTTAAACTCTTACAGCATTTA
>NC_061089.1:35400848-35485848 GCF_015104395.2 Macrobrachium nipponense
AAAAAAATGGATATAGCACATCCACAGCTTACAGTTTAATAAGACACCATATCTAAACAACTGAATTTACGCGAAAGACTTTCTTCCTTAACAAGATTTGCAGTCTTACCGAACCGCCCGTTATTCATTCCTGCACTTCGTACGTAAAATCTATCTCACTTTTCAAATCTAAATTCATTCGGAGTACTACTACTATTTACATGCAAAATTCTTATCACGAGAACGACAACTGAATACTGATGACATTCAAGTCAAGAAAAGGGACACTTTCATACAATCAAAGTTACCATGACAGGGCCTCGGAACATCTCTTAATAGCTGCCAATCTGTCAATACCAACATACCTACGCGCATGTATTTATACATTTATTCTGTAAACATGTAAATAATAGGACTTCAAATGATCCCTTTCCTCTTAAATCCATTCACCCCCTCATGCAGTTATTTCACAAGCTGGCAATGTTTCATTTACCTTAGTTCTGAAAGTAGCATTACCTATTTAAAATATTCCGATTCATAATCATTTACCAATCATCGTTACTCAAATTCAGCTGCATATTTCAAACAACGAACCGCCGGTTCTATGCAGTCAATAAGTGAACGAGTACATAGCTGCGAGGTCTGGAAACTGAGAACATTTAATATTCTCAAGGGATGCAATTCAAAACGTATATCACATTCTACGACTGAAGTACCTGACACATAACCGATTTATTAAGGTACTCAAAGAACAGAGGTTTATTAATTTTCAAGTTCTTCTTCATTTATATAGGAAAAATGAAGAACTCGGTGTTTCATCAAACTAATTTGTCTGATGTCATAAAATAAATTAATAACAATAAAAATAAGTAAACCACGCCAATTCTCAATGAAAATGATGTCGGCTACCATACAAACCTGGATGAGCCAAAAAGCGCTTTAGTGGACATCTTTATTCAATATGGACGTTTCGGCTTCGAGACATTATGTCACTTTCAACTTAAATAGAGGCAGAAGATAAAGATGCTCACTACAGAGTTTGTTTGGCTGTTCCTGCTGAGTATCAGACTCCCTAAGAATCAACAAAATTATATGATAGTGGTTCTTTAGATATAGTAGAAATCTGTCACGAACATTTCGCATAATTTCAGGAAAGCTAATATTTTACACGAAACATACTTCCCATCACATAAATTCAGACCTAGAAAAAACTTCCAGATAAAACAAATTTTAAAAGCACTGTGATTTAGTCTGATCTTTACAATACAACATTTCGGGACAAATAACATAAATAACAAAGTAAAAGGTCACAAATATCATGCAAGTATTGTAAAAACTTCGTTCAAACTTGAATTATTTTGTGCTCTTTTGAAAATAGAAAAGGAATAATTCTAAGGCAGAAGTACGAAATGATACGTGGTAGGTACAAAACGTATCATTATACTAAAATCTCAAAATGTCAAACTATAAAAGTCGGTGGTTTTCTGGTTTAAATGTCAACGGCATAAGGTTCCTTTGGGCCCCGATGTAGTTGCTTTAAATATTGTTAGGATGATGGATAACGTGAGCTTAATTTCTAATTAGTCCTACGACATACAGAGAAAATTCATTAAAAATATATAATGACAGACTTTCTTCACACACATACACACAATATATATATATATATATATATATATATATATATATATATATATATATATATATATATAGTGTGTGTGTGTTTATTATGTATGTATTTATATATATAGATCAGTGGTCGAGTACAGAGGTCTCATCTGCAAGGTCTGTAGTTCGACTTCGAACAGTGCCACATGTTGACCAAGCTGTGACTGGGCAGTAGATAGAGTCAACTAGGAGCCAATGCAGGGCATGGGACTAGCAACCACATCCTAAAAGACCTGCTTTGAACCAGAGGGAGTCACCCTTCACGAGCTAAGCCGTACTGTAATTCTACAAAAAAAATATTTTGGGGAGCGAGATCAGGCTTTCAGGATAAAGTTAATTATTTCAAGTTTCATGCAAGTTTGATATTACTGAAAAGAGTTTCTCCACATGAACAATCTGAAATGTTAGGAGTTCAAAAGACCAAGTTACCACGAATGTTTAGTGGAGACATCTTTGTTCAACAGAAATGTGATATAGTAACCAGTCTTTCTGATTTGAAAAACATTTGCTGTTGGTATGAACTCCCACCTATGAACTGACGAACCAAAAAAGGGAGAATGAAAGAGTTTTTTAATTACTGTGGATAATCAACGTTTAACAACTTCTTTGAGAAGATCTGGCATTAAATTGCATCCAATATTTACAAAGGACTTATATAGAATGACTTCTTAACATTTGCTATCTTGGGGAAAAGTTATCACGATACGGGAATTAACCAGTTTTCCTCGGACTCAATCAAATTCAAGATAATTCCCACAAACGCAACTGAATATTTTTAACAGTAAATACATAAACACTGGTATCATTAACACAATAGCAATCCTACAAGGTTAGAAAGTGTTAAGAGGCATGACCCTAGATATGTATGAAGTAACCCAAAAACTGACACGCACCTCTCGAATCCTCTTTGGCTACAATTTTACATAAAACAAAAGTTTTTTTGAAGGGCAAAGACCCCCAAGAAGACCTACCTCGATAGACGTCGAAAACCTTTAATGTTCCAGTTAAGGAGAACATCAACATAATCATGAAGAAAGTATATTTTCATCACTCCGAAATACCTGTCCTGACATTCCGCCTGCAACACTGGAATCACTCTCAGAACTATGAACGACAAAAACACTAATTAGTATTACTAATGGCGATATGTACTTACACCCAGAGGCAAGAATGAGAAATGCATTAAGCACTACAATTTTAAGGTTAATTTAAGCAACTTACTTTCAAGATGGAAAAATCTTGTTTTGTAATTCCTTAAATGTTTCTTTTACAGTGTGTGATCAGAGAAAAAAAAAACTTAGGCAAGTCCACTAATTTTCGCGATTTATGTAGATTTTAATAGTATTTGCCCATAAAAACAGATTAGGCTCATGGGATGTCAGATTTATAGCAATCAGTAATATTTTCACGAAGAAATAGTATAACACAAGTTTAAGCAAACAATAAATTCATTGTGGCAGGTCACTTATCAATACTTATAAGACAACCGGTAGCTAGCAAACAAAAGTTTAGACCATGAGGATGAGGAGGGCAAAAATGCATTCATATTCAGTCATGCATAATAAATTACTGAGTAATTCCAACTTCATTACAATAACTAATAACAATAATCGGTATAAAATTTTAGGATCTTTCCTAGAGAGTGAGGGGGTTGTTATCTAGGACTGATATTTCTTCTGGGCCATTATCCTTATGATATTTACAGTAGTTTGTTTATGCTATTACAGTCCTCGCCAAACGGCTTGTACTAAGCACGCTGCAAAGGTGGATACACACCCGCTTGAACCTCTTAGGGGTGACTATCTAGGAAAGCTCGGAACTTTAGTGGTAATAAAATTGATAACAACAATTCATATTCAAATCCTAAATACTTGAACCTATAAATCTTCTTGGGAACCAGGCAAAATCCAGTGATTCATGATTCGAAACTCCTGAAACAGCAATTGGTAAGTCAATTGATCATCTCTCTCTCTCTCTCTCTCTCTCTCTCTCTCTCTCTCTCTCTCTCTCTCTCTCTCTCTCTCTCTCTCTCTAAAAAACCTCGGATTAACTTTAATTCATTCAAGGTGACTCCTCGAGCGTTTCCCTCGGCCCGCAAAGCTTCTGCAACAACCCACCGGCTGATGCTCAATCGTTCTGGAAGCTTGAGGCTTCCAGCGATGCTCGCATTTCGGCCCGTTTATAAAAGCATCGCAAATTGGAATAATCTACTCCCTAATCAATGCCAATTTCCATGCAGATGAAGAGCGATCCGGATCTTTGAATGCCAATTAATTCAGGCGATTATCGGAACATTCGGGTAATCGCTTCTTCATTTCATTTTATTAAGAGCCAGAGAGAGAGAGAGAGAGAGAGAGAGAGAGAGAGAGAGAGAGAGAGAGAGAGAGAGAGAGAAGCTTTTTAGCTTTTCTTACGGTACTTTAGGAAGCTGGCTCATGAATTCTGAATAATTCGAATCAGGGATTAAATAATCTTTTATTTTCTTCGCTAAGTGAATTAGTAATAAGTTAATGTAATGAAAATTCATTCTCTCTCTCTCTCCTCTCGCTCTCTCTCTCTCTATCTCTCTCTCTCTCTCATCTTCTCTCTCTCTCTCCTTCTCTCTCTCTCTCTCTCATTATTATATATATAATATATTATATTATATATATAATATATATATATATATATAAATAATTATAATATATATAAATAAATATATATATTATATATATTAATAGATATTATATTATAATATATGTCTCTGGTTTATTATATGTATGTATGGTTGTTTTTGTGTGTGTGTGTGTGTGTGTGCGGGGGGAGGGGTGTATCATACGTAAAAATACTGCTTCGATGTTCGGAAAATAACCACGTCCAATAATAATTAAACTATGATAAATCATTCCAATATTAGAGCAAGCTTTTCATCCTAAGACGGGACAGCTGTTTTCATATTTGATACCGTATAGTAAATAATGACTAAAACGTGTGAGCTCCTCTCGCCAGTGAGGGAAATAAACTTCAAATTTGTCTAACAAACAGAAAGGCTGAACTTTTTCATGAGGAGTTCGAACCTAATGATCTAATACATGCCATACGTGTAGTAAAATTCCTTCCTTTAAAAGCTTGCAACTGGTGACACGGAGAGAAAATTACACAGCAATCCATTAGCTATGATTGAGTGTAATTATCGTGAGGCGTATATCATGACTCGCACATTAGCCTAACTAACAACATTTTTCTCGTGCTTTGTGTCGAAATATCGGTACGAAAATACACATCAGCAAAGCGAGCGATGATGAATTCTCTCACGGACCTGCAATAAAAACGGAGATGAATGGGACTGACTCCTCCGCTAACATGTAATTTCCACACGGTAAATGCAAACTCGCTTGCATACGATAAATTCCCCACTATCACGACATTTTTTTCATTTTATTTGTCCCTCAAAGCTGTTATTGACTGTAATTTGCGACAATGTCACTCAAAGTAAAGAATTCGCAGATGGTGGGTTCATTCCTTAGCGTCTTGCAAAAATATTTGGCAGTGCACACTGGGCAGATGGAATACCTTCTTATATAAAACCGCAGTCGTCAAATAATCCTGTCCCACTTCACTTAAACTAACATGACTCATGAGTCATATAACTGAAAATGATGACTAGTTTATTGTAAAATGTCCACATGCTTCATATATTCAAGTTGATGAATTTCTGATAAATTTATGATTCCCTTCATCACTAACATCATGAAGTTTTACTGAGCAGGATCATATGCTTCACTTACACTGCTGAAAGTGAGCTGCCCATTTCATGTGCTCATATTAGTTCATTTCTATCATACTGGGCAGAATATGCGTTCAGTATTAAAGGAATATTATGTGGTAAGTTCGTCGAGTTAAATAAAAAGAATTCCAGGCCGGACATAACCTGGTAATACCGTCGATGAAATAGGCATATACACTTAGTACATGGTCAAGGTAAGCTAGGAGGAGGGGGAGGAGGAAGAGGAAGAGGAAGAGGAAGAGGAAGAGGAGGAGGGGGGATGATTTTGGATGATGGTTCATCACCTACTGCAATCTTATAAATTACCCCTGGTAAATATTCACTATATATCTAATATAAATATCACTCACTTTCTATATTAAAGACATACACGTACACCACCCGACAGACGAAATGACAAGCAATGTGTGACCAAAATTAGTTTGATACATTCACAAAGGGACAAAAAATCAGACGAATATTTTCAATCACCTAAATTTTTCTTATATAAAATACAGTCACAATCTGTATAATATAATGTACATTCTTTTCATTTACCCCTTCGCTTCAACACTTACTTTTTGGCTTCAGCATGACTTCGGAATTTTACATGCCTGCGACTCTCTATGCATAGACAAACTTCCATCTCTCACCGGTTCCGAGATATAATTGGAAAATATCGTTTACACTGCGGCCTTTGCCTTAAAAAAAAAAAAAAAAAAAAAAAGTAATATTTTTCGTCCATCTCAAAAAATTCTATTCTAGCTCGGAAATATAAGGAGAAATATTTTAGAGCAGTTTTACTTTAGACCCGTAGCCACCAAAAATGTGCTTTTTAGGCCTTTGAAGTGCAAGGCGACATCGAAAACGGGGTAGAAGGATTTTCGCACATGCAGAGCAGCTGGGCCACCGAAAACCCTGGCGGATTATAAAAAAAAAAAATATTTTGAAAGAAAAATAATGGAAGGAAATAAACAAAATAATATGAATGATAAAAAAATTGATTATGACCATACCCACCAGAATTGTCATAATAACTAGTGCAGCTAACAATCACAACTATTTTTTTTTAAATAATTAAAGGAAATCTGCTCACGTAATCAAATAATGTGAAATAAAGTCAATGCATAACCAGCAGCTCAAACAAACAGTGGGCGGTGAAAACTACCAATAATCCAGAATTCCAAAACCCACCACAACCACACACAGCAACAAAACACAACCCAACCCCCACAACCCTCGCGGCCCACTTCCTTTTCCTCCCACCATCCAAAACACACCAGAGCCTCCCACATTTTATATTTCCCAACACTCGCACCAAGGGAAATAACTTTCTGGCGCTGGGGAAATGACACTCATACTTACTAAACACCGACCTGAAGGGGGAGGGGGAAGGAGGGGAAGGAGGGCGATGGGTGAGCTGGAGAGTGGGACAGTGACGCAATATGTAAGGAGTGGTGAGGGGAAGGAGGGGAAGGAGTGTTGGTGAGAGGGGGTGAAGGCGACAATGTTGGATAGTCGATGATAATTATAATACTATATTAATAAACTGGCCTGCAAGACAATGCAAGAGGAAAGCTACTCGGTAATATAAAGAACTTCTTGTTACCCTAGTAATGTCTATATGTAAAATGACGCATTTAAATAATAATAATAATAATAATAATAATAATAATAATAATAATAATAATATGTTCAAAGAACGACAGACGGAAATAACATCTCTCCCATATGTAGGAAGTGCAATACGAAAAATGAAACCATAAACCACATACCAAGCGAATGTCCGGCACTAGCACAGAACCAGTACAAAAAGAGGCATGATTCAGTGGCAAAAGCCCTCCACTGGAGCCTGTGCAAGAAACATCAGCTACCTTGCAGTCATAAGTGGTACGAACACCAACCTGAAGGAGTGATAGAAAACGATCAGGCAAAGATCCTCTGGGACTATGGTATCAGAATAGATAAGGTGATACGTGCAAATAGACCAGACGTGACGTTGATTGACAAAATCAAGAAGAAAGTATCACTCATTGATGTCGCAATACCATGGGACACCAGAGTTGAAGAGAAAGAGAGAGAAAAAATGGATAAGTATCAAGATCTGAAAATAGAAATAAGAAGGATATGGGATATGCCAGTGGAAATCGTACCCATAATCATAGGAGCACTAGGCGCAATCCCAAGATCCCTGAAAAGGAATCTAGAAAAACTAGAGGCTGAAGTAGCTCCAGGACTCATGCAGAAGAGTGTGATCCTAGAAACGGCACACATAGTAAGAAAAGTGATGGACTCCTAAGGAGGCAGGATGCAACCCGGAACCCCACACTATAAATACCACCCAGTCGAATTGGAGGACTGTGATAGAGAAAAAAAAATATAAATAAAATAAATAAATATTAATAATAATAATTTTTCGTCACATTAGCATAGTCCATGTTAAAATCCAGTACTCAATAACATTACTAATAATCTATCATAACTCCGTCTCTTGCGCTCTTAAGACTGAATGACAAAATATAAAAAAATATTGAAAACCTTTTCCACGTCTTAATTCCAGTGGCCATTTGCAACATTTCAATGTGACGAAAAATAATTACATATGCACAATGCACGATAAGTATGTTTATGAGAGTATATCATAATACTTCGTATTATAACATTATGCCTGACATCCACAATTCAAGACGTAACTAACATTTGTTTGGATTTTATCTACATATTCATTACATCATCAAACCAAGTTATGCTCGACATCCAATGTGTTGGATTTCCTTAAAAACATTCAAGCCTACTGGCATGGACTCCTGCCACACTATTCTAACATCTTTAAACAAGCCGATGTCCAACACAGGATTTCCATACTTCCGGTACAGGATCCCGCCGGTTCATTCTGATTGCATCACTGGACTAAAGCCGGCGGACATCCTAACTCAATAAGCTCAACGTACAGTTACCCTTTTAAGACGTTTTGCCTTCCTAACATCCAGAATGGATTCACAACCTTGCATCTTATGTAGCTAAGTAGCAAAAATCACATGTATATGTTTGTATGAAGAATTTCCTGGCCTTTCCGCCGATATATAATTCATCAATGTACATCAGTGGTTGACGTCAATTTTGCTACACGGAAAATAGTTTTACACAATAACATAACATAATGTTCTAAAGATATCAGTGACTGTTTTTAACTTTATTACATATGATTTGTTCCATCTTTCAAAAGAAAAATAGATAAATATGGCATGAAACTCTGCCACCAGTTTCTTGGCCGACAGTATGTCAATTATGTCCTTTGTTATTACCATTTTATTGACTGGAAAGTGTTTTACTATGTTAAAAAGGTATATAATTTCCCTTAACCATTATTTATAAGATTTATTTGGAAATGGGGAATTTTTTAACGATTTGGGGAAATTTTGACATGATTTTCGGGGAATTCGAGGCAAACCGATCTGGCAACACTGTGGAGAGCTATAAAAAAGCACCCGGGTAATGTATGTATTGTAAAGCTGACTGTGGGGATTTCAGATTCTTAAAATAGAAAACAAGGGTTTTGTACCTCACGATGGAAGGGGAAAAAAGTAACGAAGAGCGCGGCAACCAAATAATTGGTTTTTGGTTTATAATTTTGCGAAAATTCTGCACGACAGACTCAGCCTCTCTGATAAGGAACCCAGCAATACGGATGGTAGTTATCAAATATAAAAATGCAATATTCAGAATAATTGGGTTGTCTAGGTTTTTCGAGTTTTGAAAAAAAATGTCTTAGGTTTTTCGATTTTTGAAAAAAAAAAAGTATTATGTTCATTCCATTGCCAAGTGGCAGGAAAAACCTGCTACCTCAAAATTATTAATGTCATACTTGTTAATTTTCAAAAATTATGATTAAGTCGACGGCGGCCTAAAATACAGAATTCCCAACATAAATTGCGCATTTTTGTCCTGTGTTTCTCTGTTTAGCCTAAATGGATTAAGTTTCTAGAATTCTAAATTCATTTATCATCCTTCGACGAGGCAGCGACTGGAGAAGGGAGCCAGCAACCCACCCTCGTAAAGCCGTTATTGGGGAGGCCGTAGGCATTCTCTCCACTAATCACGACGGGAATTCTACGATTATGAGCAAGGCCTATCTCTATATACCTTGATTATGAGTACTAAACGTACGAAGAGGAATACTAAACCTCACATTATATACACACATAAATACACGAACATGAATATCATGTGCTGACACATATTAGATAATCAAATTGTCATTTAGACTGAACGCGTACTACTTGCACTTCTCAGTGACTTACGATCATTCTGTCCAACCATGACCTTACATTGTTAGTGGAAGAAGAGATATCAAATCATTAACATTTGAAATAAATGAGAACAAAAGTCATCCTTTGAGATGCTCCAAAGTCCTGAAATTTACGGTGTAAAGTTTACTCGGAAAGTAGCATTGTTGGTTATAGTTACAGAAATCAACACGACAAACAAGATTCCCTTGCTGTGTAATTTACTACACGACATACCTTTGCTGAGTAATTTACTACAAGAGATACATCATCTTTCTGTGTAATTTACTACAAAAGTATCGGTCAAAATGAGGCCGGATAAACATTGGTAAAGTGAATCCGTAATTTGATACAAAACAATGAACACGTTACTACTATCGTCCCTACTGTCCCTTGTTAAGCTACGTAAATAATGGACCTAAAAAAGTAAATAAAATAAAACAGAATATATATTATATATATATATATATATATATATATATATATATATATATAGATATCTAATAATATATATATATATATATATATATATATGTATGTGTGTGTATACGTATGTATATATATACAGAAGGTAAATCTGCATAAGGCAAGAAAAATATTGCTTTTATAATGGCTTACGTATGATGGATTTAAGAGACAGAATTCACAAACTTCCCTCTTCTATTATGGAGTCAAGGGTACAAACAAGTCATCAATAATGGTCAGAACCTGATTCATTAGAATATGTAAACCTTATCTGAAAAAGACTGAGAAAGGTAAAACAGTGCCATGGGCTTACAAAGAGAGATGTTGCTATGTACGGCCAAGCTTCGGAACACTATCCTCTTTTTTTTTCCATTAGACTCAAATATAGCTTCATTTCTCTTTCATGTCAATCGTTTATATTGACTTAAGCCTAACATTCTATTATTTTCCCATTCCTTTCCTTGCTATCTGTCCACCCTTTGGATTAAAAAAGATACTAAAAGTGGAAGAAAACCAATACAACGAGAAAATTTGATGCATCTAAGCATCATCGTTTCCACGTGAAGGCCGATTGGGCAGGCAATCTTATCCGCTTAGCTACCCAGAGGCTGAAAAAAAATAAAAGCAGCGTCCAGAGCCTCTCTATAAAAGGAACGACGATCACACCTCTCGGAATTGAGGATATTACGTCAATCATGAAATAAATGGAAAGTGGTTTTGTAAGAATGACAATGATACTCTGGCTTTCATCTATAACCGGCACAATCTTTGTAATCTGTATCTGACGAGAGTATTTACTCTCTTACCCCGGTAACAATGTCGGATAAAGGAGAATGACCGGTCGTGGTTAACGTCGATACCTTGAAAACATTACAGGAAAAATAATGACGATACATGCAGCACCCCTTAATGAGTTACAATGAGCCATGGAACGCAGAGTACAACCTTTGTTTATCCAGCACATTACACACCAGGAGGAATTCGTCATTCTTGCTGTGGTCCCTCTGTATCTCTCCTAAAGATCACGTGATCATTCCCACAGTTCATACAGTTCGCATCGTGCACACTTTTTGTTTGCGTTTACCTGAGCAAATGAAAGTATGTGAAAGATACAGTAAGAGAGAAATGATAATGTACGGCTTGGTATGTTTATGTATAAGTGAGTATGTATTTATGCATGAAGCCTATGTATGTATGTATGTATATCACATATAGTTATCATCATCAATATTTACCAAGCTACAACGACAAGAATATAGTCTTACATGCTTAGAGCAATAGCAATGTAACAATTAAGCCTAAATGCCGTACACTTTTAGACAGTACACTAAACATAAAAGTTTCTAAGCATTTTATCAACCATTCTCTAGCTTTCTGCGGCTAACCCTACTAGAAGATTTCATCACAACCAACGGAGGTACGATATCTACGGTTACCGTATTCTAACATGTTCCTTTTCTTTGATACTTATCCTATGCATTTCAACTGCTAATCGCGAGGCTTTGTTTCCCAATTCCATAGTACATAAAATAGCCTATTAACCTAATTAATATACACGTTTTCGCTTCATTTTCCTACCTTTGTCAAGATTCCATTTCAAAAGCAGTAAATTCATACATTAAAACATTCAAGTTTTCTTCAGATGCGGATATATCAGATCTATTACAACACCGAATTGCGAAAGTCTGGATGATAATTCAAGAAGCCTGATTGAACTCAAATATTCTGTCAACTCAGATGTTGGGTTGTTTTAAATTGATTTTATGTCAATAAAGAAAAGGGCCTTAAAATCGCACTTCGATAAACCTTAGCGCGTTCATGTTTACTGAAACAGCAGAGCGAATCGTTTTCAAGAAGCCATCCTAATTTGTTTGTCTCTTCTCGCCCACCTTGAGATTTCCTCTTGATCTCATGTACCAAGAATCCGACTCGCTTTAAACAAAGCAATGATACCCGCTCGAGATCACATTTTTAAGCCCTGTTTTTGTCATTTCCATTTCCGGCGCCTTGTTAACACCTTCCAATGCCCATACTCCTCCTCCTCCTCCTCCTACCCCTCCTCCTCCTCCAGCGAACCCCCTCCTCCTCCTCCTCCTCCTTCCGCAGCCCCACTGAGAATCCTCGGTTACTTTCCGTCTGATCAGTCAAAGGATTTTTTCCCCCAGAGGCACAACCGAAGTGCGGCCAGGCACGTGCTTCGAGGGTGCTCGACTTGGGGAGGTGGTGGGGAAGGGGGATGAAATGGAGGCGAAGAGGAGGGGAAATCCTCGGTAGATAACACTCGAGCTTGAAAATAGACGATAATCCGTAGTCCCTCCTCATTCGGATCGGAAAGCTTAACGTCATGAGCATATGTTTTCTTAAATTGACGAACTGATATCGATAGCTAAAAACATGCACAAACAACACTTCGTACCAATATTCTCATTACAACTAATAATAAACCTGAATATTCCAATATATATGTACATATATAAATAAATAAATACAAAATATATACATATATACATATATATATATAATATATATATATATATATATATATATGTATATAATATTATATATATATATATATATATATATTCTCATTACAACTAATAATTAAACCTGAATGAAATTCCAATATCATATGTAATAATATAAATAAAAAAAGAAATAAACATATATAACAATATACATTATACACATATATATATATATATATATATATATTATATATATATATATATATATATAATAAAATTTATATAAAAAGGGCCCCAAATAAGCTGTAAATATCGAATTCAGTTCAACTTGGAAATTACGTACTAGGCTTCGTTGGCTTGCTGTGTAGGTGACAGTGTCATTATCCACTCGGCTATATCCTTATCTACCTCCTTTTTCTTTTTAGCTTCAATGTAACCCACTGCCGCTTATGCCAGACCAGTTGCAGTAACCAATTTTTAACTATTATTAATTTTTTTAAATACACAAAAGAGACCTCATTCATACGTTCAACCCTGTTGTTCAATCTGGTCCCGTGGTCGACCTGACGATATTTTTAACTAATAGACACAAGCGTCATCAAGAAGAGGAAGAGAGAGAGAGAGAGAGAGAGAGAGAGAGAGAGAATCATATGAACACCGCTAAATCATATATATATTTAAACTTTCCCACATGGAAAATGCATACCTAGTCCTGTCTGTCTTCAGAGGATTCAAAACGAATAACCCTATATCGAATCGGCTAGGTTTCACGGTAATGAAAGTTTTAGTGAATCTTAATTCTCACTGCTCTTTTCTTTTAAGGCATGAATGAGCTCCGTAAGTTTCCTTTCCGTCGGATAAAAATCATGATTTAGGCAACCTCACTCCCTGTGCTTTACATACGCGAAAGATAGAAGAAAGGGAAAAACTAAATAAAACAAATAATTCCGGACTAAGGAGGCCATCACTTGAATATTTTATCAAGAAAAAATGGAATGTCTAACAGGAGCCAATAACTAGGCTTACCTGCGAAAACTAATTACTTACTCAAAGGTAACAAGGCATAGAGCTCAGACAAATCTATCCTCTTAAGAGAGCCTACTTCCATCGAATATGCAAATTTGAGAATCTTTCCAAGTTGAGAGAGAGAGAGAGAGAGAGAGAGAGAGAGACGAGAGAGAGAGAGAGAGAGGAGAGGAGAGAGTGTACTTGTAGCTGCTGAAAACAATTTGTCCTCGAGGAAAAAAACATCGTGGGGGGGGTGGTGGGGGGGGGGGGGTGTGAAAACGATAGGAATAACCGATATCAAGTGATGGGAACTATTCTAATCTCTTACTCGAGAGCCTCTTATGAATCTGGTCCCTTTCCATTTCTTTGCTCTTCTTTGAAGTTTCTGAAGTGAGGGATGAGAAAATGGGTGGAAGGGGTTCTGAAGGAGAGGTATCAAGTTTATCTCTCTCTCTCTCTCTCTCTCTCTCTCTCTCTCTCTCTCTCTCTCCACACTGCCTCCAGCCACTCACCCAATTACATCGTAATGTTCCAGTCGGACTCGGGCCCAACTCGGATTACTATCCATTTCCAGGTGTTCCTCTGGGGACAGGTAACGGGGACTACGGTAAATCCTATTCTGGATGCTGGAACAACACGGTCTGGGAAATGTAATTGTCTGGAAGGTGCTCTGGGCGGATTAGTTTAATGTAAGGTAAATATAACCCCTCCCCCTTTTACCTTAGGAACATTTACATCCTGATTCTCATCTGTGATTTATTTACTGTGTTCATGCGTCTTCTTCAAGGGTTATTAGTAGAGGTAAATTCAGCCCAGCCCTCTCTCTCTCTCTTCTCTCTCTCTCTCTCTCTCTCTCTCTCTCTCTCTCTCTCTCTCTCTCTCTCTCTCTCTCTCTCTCTCATACGTGTTTGTGCGTCCGCTTGTACGTGTAAATGGCCACTAATAATTTTTGTAATTTATCAAAATTGTTATACGTAAAGGTCACAATAATCAAAATCAAATTAAATCTACGCAACTTATCAAGGCAAAACTGCCTTTAACACCTCACTTAAACGATTGTAAACATTTCTATTCCATTTTCTCTTACAATACAAATGCCCATAGAACAATAGGGAAAAAAATCTCAACTGTTCATCCCTAAATATATAACCACTAACTGTCAATGAGTAAAGAATAGGCAGAACAAGTTTCATTCAGTAACGATCTTTAATTAAAAAAAAATTACTATCGTTGTATGCGATTTTCCAGAAAAAAACCCATAAAATTTGCAGTCTCACGAATTGCTCTGTAAAAATGAGTTCATAATGCTTTTTGTGAATACCATAAAAAAACTTACACTTCAAAAATAAAATAAGGATTTCTGGAATTCGTAGTTTTCTTTTACCATAATTTAATGCCCTGAGCTGGTTAAGATGTTAAACATTTCAATTTCTCAACCTAATCACGAAATTTCATTGACACACGAACTTCCAGTACTACTACATGATTCTCAGCTTTCTTGAGGATCTAGACATCTTTGATGAAGATACGGAACGTTTCCTTTCGAGTTAATTTAATTTTCGTAAAACAAAGAATGATCTGATGCGTGGCTCG
The DNA here is from genome assembly GCF_015104395.2 of Macrobrachium nipponense. Taxonomy (NCBI): domain Eukaryota; kingdom Metazoa; phylum Arthropoda; class Malacostraca; order Decapoda; family Palaemonidae; genus Macrobrachium; species Macrobrachium nipponense. Next base: position 35,416,058 of record NC_061089.1, read on the forward strand.
ACACGCGTACATGTAAAATAAAAATAAAAACGCATGAAAAATAAAGACAAAATTGGCCTGCGAAACTAAAAGCAAAATGCACGACAGAGTTGAATGATAACATGTCTCTCCACTCCCTGAAAGCGGCATTCAAAGGTGGCCAATTAGCTGCCAGTCATTTCTGTTCGTTCGCGCCTTTTTATACGAATTCTGCAAGCAGCGTGAGAGAGAAAGGTAGAGTTTCCAAACCTCTGTTATAACGCCGGCAATCGTGGACGCCGTCTCTGGAGAGAGAGAGAGAGAGAGAGAGAGAGAGAGAGAGAGAGAGAGAGAAGAGAGAGAGAGAGAGAACCGTGGCATATATCATTAGTGAACTCTAATATTCTCGAAGGGAGTTTATGCTCAATCCAGTGGACAAGAAATCATAACAGGGTCTAACTCACTCTCTTTTGTTCTACTGTATTTAAGTTTGTTGCCTTTCAGGAGACGCACACCACTTCTCGATAATGCCCTTTCTACTGTATTTTTCTTTCTTTTCATTAAAAAATTTCATCACTCTCACATGGCGCTGACAACTCGCTCTGTTCGTGGTCCAACCGGACCCGAGATCAAAACGCCTAGGTTAGCTTGAGGGTGTTGGGAAGACCTGACTGGAGTGTCATGTCATAAGAGCGGCCTTACAACTACAGTACTGAAAGTGGGCTTCGTACCCTAAGTTAACCTTTCAACAACTCAGTGTTTTTGTTATTCTTGTGACAATAATAAATATGAACACAAATGCTAATACGAAGTTCAGGATTAACTTTACATCAACAATGGGACTTGCAATATGATTAGATATTAAAGGACATTTGTAGCTCGATGTGTATGTGTGTATATATATACGTATATATGTATGTGTATATATATATATATATATATATATAATATATATATATATATATATATATATAGTCCAAAAACTGGTTCTAACCGACTATTCGTGCCCGGAAACATTTGCAGGTTCTGGGCAGATGGTGTAATGATCGAGTCATCATTAAACCAGCACCGACGGTTAATCCTGCTAATGACAAGTTACGTCAGTCTGCGCTGCAACGCGCTCCTGGAAACTGGGAGCGAAGGAGCTGTCGTTGGGTTTCAACAGCGCTTGTTAGCCTCCTCTAAAGCTCCTGAAACCGGCGACAAATGGCGCTAACAGCTCTCATTTCCACCTCATAAAGCAAGGTTCTCAAATCATCATTAACGTGGTTCGCTCTTAATTTTCAGCGGCACTAAGATGCGACGTAAATTTTCTTACGTCATTAGGCGCGAAATAATAGCATGCCCGACTCCTATTATCTCTCGTCTCCAAAAGCAATGGCTCTCCCGGTTTCCATTCACATTCGGCAATTTTACAAAGACGGCGCTGACGAAGAATCTCTCCGGTCGCCTTGTTCTTCACGTCAGAAAACGATTGATTAAATAAAAAAACACACACACACATAATATATATATATATATATATATATATATATATATATATATATATATATATATATATATATATATATATATATATATATATAATGTGCACGCGTTCACATACATACCTACACAGAAGGCTCATTAACAGCAGTAAATGTGTCGATCACCTCTCTTGCTAAGACCTCCACATAGCCTGGATATTGAGCCCTTTCCTCTCTCACACTTTTAATTCTTTTAACCCGACACATATTAGGCAAAATATTTATTTCGACAGTCTCAACTTTTTTCTTATTCACATTCTGCAGCCACAGTTCACTTTCATAAAGTGGAGTTGGCATGACATTAGTTTCACATCTTTTCCCAATTTTTGATGCATACCTTTCTACACACTTGCTTCTGTGGCTTGTCTCTTTCTTCATCAATCATAATCGCTATATTTAATCCCAAATGCTTATACGCATCAATCGCTTCCAATCTTCTACAATCCTCTTTAACATGCAAAGCTCCAACTTATTACTTCTAATTACCACCATAACCTTGTTCTTCCTGACGCTGGTTCTCAATTTTCTCCACTTACTAATACTTGCAAACGCTTTTCTTAACGAGTATAATTTTATTATCCATGTCGTAATATTTTCAAAACAGAATTTTTAAAAAAGTGTGGTGGAGAAGATATTATTTCAATTTAGCTCTTGCCCACATCTTTCTGTAGTGTCTGATACACAGCACAAGACCTTCTGTAAAAGTCTCATTATGTCACCATCTTGACAGTTACAGAAATAAAAACGACTGGGTTCGAAAATAATCCGCATGGCTCTTCTAATGAGGATTCCTGTATCCTACGACTCATTCGCATCCAGGTCATTGTTACGTCACACGACCATTTCAATCCCGTCCTAATTACTGGGAATGAAAAATTAAAAACCATAATTGATATTTAATGAGAGAATTTTATGGTTTATACTTCATGCAATAAATTTCAGTTAAAAATCTAAAGAGCATATTTTCATTAAATAGTCTAGGCCTTCAAAAATCAAAAATATACCTAAATGTCTACTTACTGACATGGTGATAAAATACATTTTCAGAACTAACTCTCAAGGCATTGCTGCAACACTTCCACCTCCTGCTTACCTGAGAGCCTCAACCGATCTCATAAATCCCTTGCAAGTCTCACTCCTGCCCTTCTCGCCTTTCACCGTTTTCACACCCAGTTGAGGTAAGCACCACTGCATTAGGTAACAATTGCCGATGGCCGAAATGCATACAGCATGACCTTCATTCCTCTCTCTCTCTCTCTCTCTCTCTCTCTCTCTCTCTCTCTCTCTCTCTCTCTTTTACTGCATACCCAATGCCAAAGCTTCATACACAGAATCATTCCTCTTTCCTTCTGAAGGCGACCAACACATCAACCACCACATTTCAACCTTCTCTAAAATCCCGATATATCATCAGTCGTCTTTCTTTCTTTTCATTCCTTGCCTTCTCACACCAACTCCCCCCTCCCTCCTCCCTCCCTCCCTCCCTCCCTCCCATTCCCTTGCTTCAACACAAACCTCTGGAGATGCCGCGGCAGCAGCCACTTAGTGTGAACGTGATGAAGATGCTATTGGTTATTTCCCGCAGTTACAGAGAGAGAGAGAGAGAGAGAGAGAGAGAGAGAGAGAGAGAGAGAGAGAGACTTCAGTAGGCAGTGGAATTGTGAGAATGGGGGATAGAAGACCCCTGGCTGCGAAGGTCAACACCAGAGGGGCACTGCACTGTGACCCGAGTACGAATTTAATTATGCAATTCTCTCTCTCTCTCTCTCTCTCTCTCTCTCTCTCTCTCTCTCTCTCTCTCTCTCATTATGATCGATAGGAGCTGTGAGAGCAGCGTTAGTAGTTAATAACAACAGTAAAAAAAAATAGTTAACAGCAACAACAAAAATAATAATGTAAGCAAGAGCAGCAGCTGCAGCAGTAGTGAAAATGTTATTTAAAACACATGACAACATAGAGAGAGAGAGAGAGAGAGAGAGAGAGAGAGAGAGAGAGAGACGAGAGTAAGAGAGAGAGAGAGAGTTCTAAGGAAAACAACAGAGCGCCTTTCCATCAGTGAAAAGAAGATGAAACCAAGAACAAGAACATTTTTATTAATTACTGTAGAGAGAGATATTCTGCATGCTTTATCAAATAACAGTATCACATACACAGATACACACATACTAAATAGATTCATATATGTATGTATGTATGTATGTATGTATATATATGATATATATATATATATATATATTATATATATATATACATATATATATATATACATAATTCTGTGGTAAAATCAATAGACATATGTATATAGACTATATAAAACATAATTAGCTATTTTGAACAAAGTCCCTTCAAAACAAACAACGCCTCTGCTGACCTGTCAGTTAACGGTGGCTGTCAGAGAGAAGGGCTTCAGGCCAGAGCCTCTAACCCCAAAATGCTGCCACAGACTCGGAAAGGAAACGCCTCTTAATTGCCACCCACCCCTTTTATAGAGCATGGCCTAGTTTACATATACAATACACACACACACACACACACACACACACATATATATATATATATATATATATATATATATATATATATGTATGTATGTATGTATGTATGCATGTATCTTCTTTCCCACCGTTATCGGTCGGTTGTCTGATGCGCCTCCTCCACTGCCGTCTATCAAAGACATCATCCTCCACCAAACCTCTTCTCGCCCTATCTCCTTCACTTTATCTCGCCATTTAAATCTGTCTCCCTCTAGATCTTCTTCCTGTAACAGGTTCCTCCCAAGCCCTATTCACTCCCTCCTCGTCATCGGCCCTTAACACATGCCCATACCATCTTAATCGTGACTCTCATCACCTCTGAAATCTTTACTAAGCCTGCACTTCTTCTATTTCATCATTTTCTAATCTTTCATGCAGCAATATTCCCATAATCCACCTCAGCATTCTCAGATCTGTTCTCTCAAGCTTTACTTCATTTCTTCTTAGGTCGCGTATTCACGCACAGGTTTACCTGTCAGTCTCCCTGTCAGTTCACCGAAACTAACGTTAAAACGTACGTGTTGACGACAGTTTGTGGGCGGAGTCACTCCACCCACCAGAACTGATGAACTGATGGGATTTCCTAAAGTTCATTCGACCGCCTGACAGGTGATCGCACGTGTGGACGGGTAACCAACGATTTCATGACAGTTCGTCGCTGGATTTCGCCTGGGAAGGATCTCAGCCGCTCCGACCAGAATATGAATAAACTATGTATAGGCCTAATTAATGTCATTATTAGACCCCGCAGCACTATTTGTAGACCGTTTTGAGTCCAAATCATATTATAATAAATAAAAACTATTTCCATGTGATAAATACAGTTTGGTATAGGCCTAGGCTTCATCTATAACTGAACCAACCCCTGGGTGTAATTGAACCTTATTCATTAATATTGTATTAGAAAAGACCTCTCTCTTTAATAGGCAATATTAAGACTTTACACTGTTACGCCCTTTTGCTTCCCTCCAATTTTTAAGTGAATTGCCACAGCAGCAGCTAGTCTATGTAGTTCCAACTCTTTATCACGCAGCAGTTTCCATCGCTGCCATATAGTTGTTGCCACGACAAAGGCTTGGCGAGAAATGAGGGCAATGACCTCGAGTTGACTGTCCGACTGACAGTTCTACACTTTACGTGCGGACGCTCATCCGTCGACCGGTCGTGGGTGGACTGACAGGTAAACCTGAGCGTGAATGAATACCAGGCCTTAGAGCCCATGTTTCCAATCCATACATTAACACTGGTCTTATCACTGTGCTATAGATCTTGACTTTTAAAAAGCTTGATTGGGATTTTTTATCACATGCTACTCCAGCTACATCTCTCCACTTCCCCCAGGCAGCTTTTACCCTACTGTCAACTTCAGCCACACAACCTCCGTCTTGGCTTAAAGTAAATCCTAAGTATTTAAACTTTTCAGCCTGGTTTATAATCGAGCCTCTTATTTCTTGTATTACTATTCTGTCTCCATCTTCTCTACTGTTCACGAAAACCTCATTTTTATTCACATTCACCTTTAAGCCACCCTTCTCTGCAGACTCCTGCCACTCTCCAACCCTTCTCTGTAGGAGCTCCTCATCTTCAGCAGTTACCACCAGATCATCGGAGTACAACAACTCCCACAGCATTTCATTCCTGATCTCTTCACTCAACACATCCATGACCAGCACAAACAAAAATGGGCTTAATGCTGACCCCTGGTGTAATCCAACACTAACTCCAAAGTTTTCTGTTTCCCCAACTTCTGTTATTACTTTTGTGGTCGTTCTTTGATATATCATCTCGACCAGCCTGATCAACTCTCGGCTTTCTTTGAATAGGGCGGCTCAAAAAGCACATGCATGAACATAATATCGTTAAGTGGTCATGTTTCTAGATTCAATAAAATCATATAACTTAGGTTCCCATAAACTTCAGGTAGGTCAGTGTACAAGTAACAATCTCTCTCTCTCTCCTCTCTCTCTCTCTCTCTCTCTCTTCTCTCTCTATCTCTCTCTCCTCCTCTCTCTCGACCCCTCTCTCTCTCTCTCTCTCTCTCTCTCTCAATGCAAAACGCAAAATATAAATAGAACAGCTCTCACACGGACAACATAGAAGGAAAGAAAGAATAATGTACTTACAAAGAAACAGCTCGTGCATAATTCATGCCATATATTACCTGAAAAGAAAAAGAGAAAAATTCAATGTGACAAAGACTATCATGACCAAGATATGACATGCAAAGAATTTTCTGAAGTCACTAATCTATGGAAGTCAGTGTAATTCACATTAATATGAGACTGGCCAAAAAATGCCTTATATCTAAGACTTGGTAAAGAAAAAAGTGTATTCCTCATTAATCATGAGTGGAGAGCAACAAACAAATACCAGATATCTCATACCTGGTAGCAACACGGCGGCTATTTCCGCCGTGGTATGAGTGTCGAGGAGAAATTAAAAAAAAAAAAAAAAAAAAAAAAAAAAAAAAAAAAACTGATGCAGCGCATTAACAATGAACTGGCACCATCTGCTGAGTAATTACATTCAGTGAAAAGCTGAAATCCAGTCCCATCCTCTCCCTAACCCCTCCAAACCCCACCCATTTCCTCCAACCCACGATGAATGCATTGTGCCGAATACGCTCCTGGTTTCTTCCCATTTTCGTTTTCTTTTTTTATATATATTTTCTTCTTCCTCTCATTTCTATGCAACTGTCATATGGACAGACATGTCGACGTCCACATCAGCAAGCTTGAAACAAAGGAGAAGAGACACGCATTTTCTATCAAAGAAAAAAATATGAGGTGAATAATTAATGCAAAAGTCGTTGGACAAGTGAATTCTTTCTCCTTTTCATTTTTGTTAAAAAGACCACGTTTTTCAAGAACCCGGCCAAAGGAAAAATATGTAAAGAATTTAGAAATTAAAGCGGCAAAAGTCCTGTCAGTGATTAATTTTTAAACTTTGCGTGGTAAAACCTAACATCTGCATAAATCATTTCAGTTTAAAGATAAAATATAGTCACAAATGTCATCTAAAATAAGCAAACACATTTTTCGTGGAGATGCCAGATTTTACCCAATGACAGTGCATTTCCTAAGTATCTGACCTCAAAGATGGACTATTAAATAGCGCAAAAACAGACATAGAGAGAGAGAGAGAGAGAGAGAGAGAGAGAGAGAGAGAGAGAGAGAGAGAGAGAGAGAGAGAGAGAGAGAGAGAGAAGAACCAAAAAGTGAAATAGCGGAGCGGTTACTAGTTAAGAACAGTGTAGAGAGAGAGAGAGAGACCCCCCCCCCCCTGGAGACGAGAGAGAGACGAGAGCACGAGAGAGTGCGAGAGAGAAAAAGGGGGGGGGGGGGAGAGTCCAAATTTCTCAGATACCAAGATGGGTCGTGAGTGAGTGCAGTAGTAATTTGGAATAGTGAAGAGATGAGAAGAGACTACTTGAAGGCTTGAAGATTGCATGAGGGTTAAGTTGTGAGCATATGTCAGCAAGCATAACGTTATACTGGTTAATCGGACTCAGGAAGCTGGATCAATAGGTGATGGAAGATTGAAAGCAAAAAACTCGAATAGGGAGTAGGTTAATTATTTTGAATAACTATAGGACAAGGTAAGATGTGAGCCACAGAACAGGAGAAGCATATTAAGTAGCAGGATGTGTGGAATAAACAAAAAGGAAATATAGTATATGTATATGTATGTATGTATGTATGTATGTATGTATATATATATATATATAATATATATATATATATATATAAATATATATATATATATATATATATATATATAGACTATGGAAGGCAAGGTTGAAATATATGAAAGGATTGTTCGCCCAACTCTCATCTCCATGCGTTTCTTGAATGAGAATGGAAAAAAACCGCCAAGAAGCCGAGACAAATTCTTCATAAATTACGAAGTGGGTTAAGGAAACTTGAAACACTGAGAAATGTGGAGAAATTTTGAAAGAGGGGTGGATGGGCTAGCATAGGTGAAAGAATGCCTCAGTCGTATAGAAAGAATGGAGGATAACAGATCATTTAGAAAAAGGGTACATTTTGACAGTGTCGAGAGGAAGCAGAGGAGGGTCACGAATTGGTTGACCTGGTAGGTAAGCGTGTGTGCATATGTACGACGGACAAATATGGTGCAACGTGTAGGGGGGTTTGACGCGCTGCTGGTGAGTCTTCGGTGCAAGTCTAAGAAGGGGCTAAGCTGACGAAGTTTTTCACAAAAAGGTTTCATCTACTATTCAGCAATTCAATTATGAATGTTGCTGTGGTAATCGTTTTTCTTTTCATGGGAACCAATCACTTCTGGGAAACAAGAAACTGTTATATATATATATATATATATATATATATATATATATATTATATATATATATATATATATATATATATATATATGTAGTATAGTCAAGTAACCGTATGCCGGCATTGTTTGAGCCGTGATATCATCGTTAAAACAAACGTAAGAGCATACACGGAATCGAGGATGAAAACAACATCCGGTAAAAACCATCCCTTAATATCACTGTTATTTTTCATCGCAGAAGAAAGTAAGAGCACGTTTGGAATCCACGTGAAAGGTTATATCAAAATAATGCTTTGTCTTTTCTGTACGAATAATAAAAAAGAAGTTAGCATGTCCGGATATCCGGATCAAAACTGTATCCGGGTAAAACCATATCCAACAACATCTATATGGTCCGACATTGGTTCAATTCGCTCCATTAGTTTCTCCGGTTATAGCGAACATACACATATACATACATTCATTGACAACAATGAAGTACTTTCTCACACTATTGCTGGATATGATTATCACAGCAAGCATACATCTGAATGAAATAAACGAAGACACCATATCAATATATCACGTCAAGAAACACATCTGTTTTCGTAGCATGGCAATTTAGTGTATTCACACTGGAACCTCTGAACGCAGAATCTGAAGGTAATAGTTTCTTCATCAATTTCACGCTCGGATATCTGCTTCTAGTGATAACTGGTTCCCAACAAATTCGATGGAACCAAGAAGATTCCTATAATATAATATATATGCATACATATAAATTCATATACGTATAATATATATATATATATATATATATATATATATATATATATATATAAATATATATACATATAACATATAGATATATATGTTATAATGTGTGTGTGTGTGTATATATATATATATATATAATAGTATATATATATATATATACTTTTATATATATATTATATATATATATAATTATATAAACATATATATTATTTTCTTTGTATAAAATATAATATAAAACATGTGGTAATATTTTTATATATATATATATATATATATATATATATATATATATATATATATATATATATATTAATAGCTTTTAACTATCTTTACATGTGGTAAATCTATAGTTTCAACTCTTAAACTGCAAATCTATTGACACGGCATATACTACACCTTAGGAATGCCTTTCATTCGTAGTGTATAATAGATGATAAGAGTTCTCCTACTCTAATAAGGTATAGGTTTAAATCCTGGCTTCGATAGGAGCAAAAATCAGATGTAATGGACTTGGGGTATGAGTTATGCCCAAAACAAAGTGATCCCTACCATCTGACATAATATTGGGGGATAAAGTACATGTATGTATGTCTGTAAGTATGTATGTATGTGTATTAATATATATAATATATATAATATATATATATATATATATATATATATATATGTGTGTGTGTGTGTGTGTGTGTGTGTGTGTGTGGAGGGGGGTGGGGGGTAAATTCGTCTCCACAGGTTTCCTTATCATCTGAAAGAAAGATTCAGCAATTTGTCCATTCGTCTGTCGATTGTATGGAAACTTGACGTTTAATTGCAGCTGAAAAGGGATAGAACGATTCCCTCGGTTTACACAACTATTCCTTATGTCCGTGCACAAGACTCGAAACTACTCCCAATATTTCTCATTTCGTCTTTTTAATATTACATTAATCTCTTTTGGATAATATTCTATTCGTATATATGAACTTACGTTTTCCCTCCAAATCCAGTCATGAAATGTTCCCTCTTTCCTTATCGCCGTCATTCCATTTCGTTTTCTCGTTCATTTTTCCGCCTTTCTCTCTTCCTCCAGCTCCTGCTTCGTCTCCCATGCTCCATTTTTTCCCCGAGTATATTCTACACCTGGCCTTCAATACACATTTTCATCCACATCATCCCTGAATATGGATTAGGGACCTGTTCCATGGTTGTTCACATGCATAGAAAAAGATGGAGAAAAAAGTTGGGAAAAAAAATTGAAAAGGAACGAAATGAATTTGCCATCCAATTCCTCCGGTACATATTTGTTTTGCTAATAAAGACATTCTTTCCTTTTTCTTTTCCTTTCCGCCAACAACAGGGCAAAAGACACGCCGATACTCATCATCTACGTCGCAGATGCCTCTGGCAGCGTCCGAGGTAAGGGGGATGAGGGGGAGGGGAGACTGTTGTTCATTGTGTTCTCCAGGAAATGTTCAAATTCTCGTCTTTACTGTAATTAAAAATTCTAACCCTAATACGCGAATAACTGAGACAAAAAGGCAACTCACATATTACGTGAACGTTAACATGTAGCATATAACCACATATAGAAAATCCATACATCCATTTAGATAGATACACGTGTGCGCTCAAGGATCTCAACTTAACATTTTGCATGCACTAAAATTCGCGTGTATAAAGCGTCTAATAAATTATATCCATGATTGTATTAAATGTGTGAACATCTGGGTAACAAGCAGATAAATGAGATGGAACAAACAGAATATTGATAGATTACGCTGACAGGAAGATCAAATATTTGATAATACCAAAAATAACCTGAGTACACGGTCTAAACCTTTTCTAGCTGGACACATACAAGGAAGGGGAGAGAGAGAGAGAGGAGAGTAGAGCGAGAGAGAAGAGAGAGAGAGATAGAGCCGAGAGAGAGAGAGAGAGAGAGAGAGAGAGAATAAAAGCCACAGAACTTTTTCGGAGATATTTGCACGAAAGAGATGGGGAGGGAGGGAGGGAGGCTCGTGGCGGGGTGGATGTGGTGTAAAACGGTGCAGTATTTCATTTTCACGGCCTATAAAAGGGGGTGTTTTTATTAGCATCGGAAGATGATTGTCTCGAGATAGTGCACGACTCCTTAAGGAGGAAAACTGCGTGTCGGGGAGAAAGAGAGGGAGGGAAGAGGAAGAGTCAACACGGGGATAGGGGCAGTAGTTTCACTGGCTTCTTGGGGGAGTTATTACGACTCTCCTAATGTCCTCATCTCTCATGCCATCGCCATAAAAACGCCCAGGCTACCACTTTAAGGGATTCCAAATATTTTGCCCGCAATTCGACCGGCGCCATAATGAGCTACAGGGGGGATCGAGGGAGGAGGGGTTGTGGCGCAGTAGGGAGAGGGAGAGGGAGAGGGAGAGGCAAGAAGGGGAAAAAAGGTGAGTTTGAGAGGGGAGGCAGGTAAACGTCTTCGCAGCGGAGGAATGGCTCTACGGCAGAGAAAATATTCTTGATGTTATCACGAGCGATGAAAACGGAAGGAAAACATTCGGAGGAGATTTCCCAGATGTTTAAAGAAGACTTGATGCCGCTGCGGCAAAGAAATTAATGGACGCAGTTGATGTACACGGCCATCACGGAAGGCAGAATGCATTAAGCCATGCGATTAACACATCCATTACTTAAGAATTTAAAAAGTTACATCGTAATTTTATTTTCATTCAGATAGCTTCCTTCAAATATTTAGGGCAATACGCCCACAGTGTTCTATTAAAAAGTGACGACAGGAAAACCATTATTTTCCTCAAATAAAAACATAATTCTCTTTAAATATTCAGGACAGCAATGACTCGGTTTCGATCCAACAGTCCAAGACAATATAAAGGACTTCCAGAAAAATCATAACCAGCAAGGTATAATTTTCTTCTAATAATCAAGGCAACATGACCACTGTGTTGTTTCAAGTTTCAGGCGACACCACCACAATTTCCTTGGCTCTAAAATTCAGGAAAAATCATGGTTTGCAGAACTATGCCACAACATTTGAGTAATTAATTTCTCATCAACTTCAAAAAAAAAAAAAAAAAAAATATATTATATATATATATTATATATTATATATATAGATATTATTGTTAATATATATATATATATATAGATAGATATATAGATATATATATGATATATATCTATATATATATATATATATAGATATATATATATATATAATGTGCAATTCCCGAAGAAAACGTCCATACTTTTATCTAGACATCTATGACAAGATTTTAGAATTTCCTCAAAAACACACGTCTATACTCAGACAAGACAAAACAGAAAATGAAATTTTCTGCACATACTCAAGCACATCCATCCATCCACACACACACACACACATAGTATATATATATATATATATATATATATATATATATATATATATAAACATACAAACACACACACACACACACATAGCTGACCAACCCCTGATAAACGCTCTCATTCTCCTCCCAACACCCCCCAACCCTCAACTCTCTCTCTCTCCTCTCTCTCTCTCTCTCTCTTTCTCACTTCCTCTCCCTTTCACACTCTCCTTCTCCTGTTAAGATAGTTGCTTCATTTACATTGCCCAGTATTTTTTTATATATATTTCACCACTTATTAAAACCCCCTCCATTCCAATTGGGCTGAACTTAGACTTATAGGGCATCGGTAGTGTGTCTATTAATCCCAGAACCTTGAAAACTATGGATTAGACATTAATATGTCATTTTTTACATTTTACTTCCCACCCCTTCTTATCCCCCTTCCTATCAGGGCTGAACTTGGACTTGAAGGGCATCGAAAGTGTCACTAATCATCTTAGCGACCTCAAAAAGTATTAATTAGACACTAATATCGGTAGTTTCTGGTTATTTTTACAACATACCCTTCTGACCCCTTCTCCCCCTTCCTTCGTATCGAGCTGAAGGGTATCATGAGTGTCACTATTCACCTCAGCAACCTCGAAAACTATGGCAAAGACACTAATGTCTGTCGTTTTCAGTTATTTTTACATGTCACCCCCTTCTCACCTCGCCTTCCTATTGGGGCTGAACTAGGACTTAACAGGCATCGAGAATATCACTATTCATCTCAGCAACCTCGAAAACTATGGATTAGACACTAATATCTGTCGTTTTGGGTTATATTTACATTCCACCCGCTTCACTCACGTTAACCCCCTCCTCCTTTGGGCCAAGGATGTCTTACCCCACCAGTATTGTCTTATCACCACAGTATTATATTCCAGATGTAAAGTCATATATGTACCAAGTTTGTTGAAATTGATCAATGCATTTCAAAGTGTATGTGGCACATACACCACCCCCAACACACACACACACACACACACACACACACATATATATATATACATATATATATTATATATATATATATATATGTTATATATATATCTATATATTATTATATATTGCTGTATATGTATATTGGTTTCATAACATTTTAACCAATCATACAAGAAAACAACTAGAGTAAGATTCTTCAATAGCTATGGCATTGTTGTTCACGAAGGGGAAAGGAAGTGTATGGCCCTTGATTGTCTCGCCTAGTGTATATAAATTAATTCCTGCTATCATACTTGCTCTTTAACGTATAAGCTTCTGTCTGTTTTATCCGTCTTAAAAAATCGAAATATACTTAATCTCTTCTCCATCCATCTAAGAGATTGTTTCAATTTTAAGTCTGGTGTAAAAAATACTGAATGACTCAAGTGTCCAGCTTTGATAAAAGAATAAAGAGCAACTGTAGGCTTTTATGACTTTCATCCATTCGCTCATAGTGGGCTTCCAAGTTCCCGCATTAAGTACTGCCACTCTAATCACATTCATCTGGTCTGTGTCTGTCATATGTTGATGGTCTCTAGTCCAAATACTTACTGGACGTAGCTTAAAGATTATAATCTTACTGCAAAAGTGCCCGACATAATGACCTATGGTAATGAAAAAGTACAGCACCAAACCATTATAAACATAAAAAAAAATTTTTTTGAATAAAACTCATTCATAAGCAGCAAATAAAAAGTCCTCCCTTCTTCTAAATATACCTAACATAGTAATATAAAGAGTAATAGCGAATTTCAAGCACCATAAAGCTGGCCATTTTAGTGCCCGGTCAAAGATAAATGAAAGTCACCGATCAGAGAGACCAACGAAATAACCTTAATTTATCAGGAGACACAAGAGCCATTAAGCCCAAACACAAGGCCGGTCATAGGCGCCCTCTCTTGTTTGTGTGCGCAAATAAATGACACATCGACTGGAAAGTTTACATACACACACACACACACGTTTGTGTACATCCACTTATTTCTCTTTTCAAAGAATTTATGACAGCAAAATAAATAAATAAAAAATTATCCAACGTAATGAAGCCCAATATTGAATTACTGGATTAACTCTTTCGAAACAAGAGCTCTCATTTTTTCAGGTCAAAATATAAAATGGTTCCTTGCAATGCAATAGGGCAATGAGATGATTCCTTTCCTATCTAAGAAAAATAAACTATGCTCTAAACGTGCAGATGAATATAAAATAATAAGGTAATTCACTACGCTATCATTTCCTGTCATTAAAACAAGGCAGCTCTGAAAACTGCTGGGAAGTGATGCACCAGGATAATCAACAATTCAGTTTCAACCCGAATTCTCCCTGCTATGACAAGAATGAATCTCAAACGAAGTGAGTAGAACTCTCACCAAAAATGAGCGCAAAAAGAAAAGCTTTCTATCATTAACATTCCAGAATTTCAATGATTTCTCTGGGGAGAAACATTTCACTACAAAGGAACACCAATTTTTATTTCAGATTACGAATTCCGTTTATAGAGATCAAAAGATAAAAAAAACAGGAACGCACGCTATATTTCGCTGGTAGACAAACATGCTTGGGTATGAAGACCGAACGAAAAGTGAAAACATAGAGAGAGAGAGAGAGAGAGAGAGAGAGAGAGAGAGAGAATGGAATATCAACATCATACGGTACATCAGGATAAAAAAAACATAAGGCTCATATGCCAACATCTGCAGTACATCGTCTTCATTGTTATCTCTCTCTCTCTCTCTCTCTCTCTCAATAAACCTCAGATACACATAGATTCATAATTATATATATATATATATATATATATATATATATATATATATATATAGATATATATATATATATATAGCGAATAAACCGACCATGCTTACCATGTAGTATAAAATCGTCTTATCTTATCTACCTCAACATTCTTTTCTTTTTCCTTTGCTGCACCTATCAATGCCAGCCTATAACTGTGCGGGTGTTAACAAACACTTCTCCATGAAGACTGACAGAAGTCTAGTTCAAAGTATGAGCTTGAATATGAATGAATATATATATATATATATATATATATATATATATATATATATATATATGTATATACACTTTTCCATGAAGAGTGACATAAGTGTAGTTCAAAGTATGAGCTTGAAGATATATATATATATATATATATATATATATATATATATATATAATCATGTATATATATATGTAGTATATATATATATATATGTATATATATGTGTATATATATATATATATATAACAGCAAAACAATAACAAGAACAACAAACACTGCAAGCTCTCCATTAGTTATCCAGTTATCTAATTTTAAAAAGATCATAGTTCAGTCTTGTGCATAAAGCTCTTTACAAAGAACTCACTCCGTTCTTTGTGCTTCAAACAATTTATATAAATGATTCTTACGAATGCAACAGATTGTTAATCGAAAGGAAATAATATACATTAGGAAATTTTTTTTCAAGATTACTTGCTGCCAACCCCTGTCACGGTAGTGATGAATGTGATGAAAAAGTATTTTGATTTCAACATACAAAAACGCGTTCGGTAAATATCGGAAAAATATCAATTATCCAGTCGAATACACAAAAGGGTTTTACGCTGAAATCAACAAAGTAAAACATATATATAGCAACATGATAACAATGTTGCATAACACAGTAAACAATCTAGGTTAAAACGCCGCCCCCATCCCCACCCAGTAGTGGAGAAAAATATGATCACCGTTTAGAATGAATACAAAAGCGATGACTACGAGAGAGAGAGAGAGAGAGAGAGAGAGAGAGAGAGAGAGAGAGAGAGAGAGAGAGAGAGGATCCAGATACGACGGTCTACAGGGAAATTCTCCTTGTTACCAGTCACAGCTCTGGGTGAGGCCGACCGGAGCAAAAATCTTTGGAGGATTGATGCAAGACTACCTCCTCCCACGTCCAATTTAACGATTCTGTCATTTGATAGGTGCATTTTGGCCAAGCAGCTTTTAGGGCGCTTTGGTCCTCAACATTCAAAGACTTTTTGTCGAGCGACGACGAGCAGACTCGCATTCCCTTCATCAATGGATGTTCAGGGTACGAGAGAGAGAGAGAGAGAGAGAGAGAGAGAGAGAGAGAGAGAGAGAGTATACAAATAGTTACGTAAACCTTTCTGATAGAAGATAATAAAACAGTACAAAAAATGACACTATTGACAGTATTATTCTCAGTAGGAAAAGAAGAGCGTAGGTTTAAGACATTACATTTTATTTCCGACGCGTTTCGTAGTTTCTTCATAAAAACATTTTCAAGCCTAAAAGAGACATTAAAGTTTCTTTTAGGCTTGAAAATGTTATGAAGAAACAACGAAACGTGTCGCAAATAAGACGTAATGTCTCTTAACCTACGCTCTTCTTTTCCTACTGAGATTGAGATTTCCAAAACATCTGTCTACTTTGACATTATTAAACCTAATGACGTCTTGAGCCCCATAAGGGTTAAGTTTTGCCTTCTGTTGACCTTTACAGAACGTTCTTTACACCTCTCTTTGTCTCAGCTAAACTGCTATTTACTGCTTCATTTTCTTACTTTTATTCTGCCTATATTCACAACTGGACGTCACATTCCAAATGCTTCCTTCTACAGGTTTTTCATTCGGTCTGGATAAATTACTCCGCTCTCTCTATACAGAAGAATATGCTTAGGAAAAACGATACAACTGGTAATATGTTACTAAACAAATTTAAAAAGTTCATTCAATTTACAATCATATGATATTGTAGCATATCTTCTGAACTCTAAACGATAATAACCTTACACATTAATACCTCCGTCATTTAAACGGCTAACTGTCCTAAACCAACAATAACGTGATACTAAGTAGGAATAACACAAAACGATATAAAGAAAAGCACAAAACTATATCGACTATTAGTTCCGTCAATGTGAATTAAACCAGCGTTCATATTTCAAGCCCGATTCTTTACAAACACTACTCTTTATTACTTAATAGAAATTTAAGGTACCTAAAATTAAATACGATGCTGATTACAATAAATAAGAAAGATGGTTTGAAGGAAACGATGACACTAAACAATTCATTAAAACCACCATTTTGCATTAAAAAACCTCAAAATCATTTAAAAAAGAACACAGCCAAATAAAAAAAACTATTCTAAAACATAGTAAGAAGCGGTAAAAAAAAGACACTTTACAAATATCAGCTAGCTGCAAAAATACACGAATAGATCGATCTCTTGTTGAAAAGATCACTGTTGTACCTTAATCAGCAGTGACATTAACAGATTAGGGCTTCCAATTAATATACTTTTGTTTAAGGATTTTTAGACGAATTGCCAAGGAATAATACAAGAGAAAAATTAAGACAAATATTTGTTGGAATGATATGGGACGAGCACCCAAAATGATCACCATATCGATAATTCTCGGTGCTCATAATACCTGTTAACCGAACAATGTTACTTTCTTTTTCGTAAGGTAGGTGGAAACCACAGAAGATTTTTCATATAAATTAGAGATTAATGACTATTTTTCTAAAGACACGTCAGTTACATATTCTATAAGATGTTTCATACAAAATTAATGAGATTATCGACCTTACAAATTCTGAGAGGTAAGAAAAATGAAAATTATTTCCGAGTCATACTAAAAAAATTGTTAATATCCAAGTAATACGAACACGAAAAATTTTAACTCAAATAAAATGAACCAATATAATCTAATTAAATCATATAATATACACACATGCTGCTTCTCGTCAGCAAGCTTAAACACATTTATCTTAACGAGACGAATCTTTAGAAATAGTGAAAGATAAAGTCCCATAATTCATTACGGGAAAACTTGTCACTTATAATAAATTGTATGAAAAAATTTCATCAAATGTATTATACTTTGTTTGAGGCGCTGGATTACGTTCATATATATATATATATATATATATATATATAATATATATATATATATATATATGAACGTAATCCAGCGCCTCAAACGAAGTATAATACAGTTGATGAAATTTTTTCATACAATTTATTATAAGTGACAAGTTTTCCCGTAATAGTCTGCGGTGGATCACAGCCTTGTTTTACTAAGTTTTCTTGAAAATTGAATAAGTTGCATACGTGAATTATTTATAATGGCAAGTATATGTAGTAGGTACGTACACAAGGTGATCACATAGCAAAATAAACTGAATCATACTGATGAGGCAGATGAAGTTCAAGATTTTTCTAAGACAAGAAAAAACTAGCTGGTGAGATAACAGGTAGAGGGATAGACGGATATGGAATTTTTGCAAAAACACTTCTCATAAGAAAACTTGAAGAATATCATTAATGAATGTATTGACCATGTGTAAATTCGAAAATTTACTTTTGAAGCTCTCCGACAACAAAACGGCGAACAAAAGCGGATTTCATCAAGCAATTTCGAAGAAACCAGAAAAGGAGGGATTCATCTCTCCTAGTCAAAAACGGAAAGGGAATACAGAAGACAGCTTTTCCTAAAAAATACTAGAGGAAATCGACTGATCATGATTTGTATATATATATATATATATATATAATATATATATATATATATATATATATATATATATATATATATATAGTATGTGTGTGCGTGTGTACACAACACACTATAGCGTATTGTATGGTTAAATGAAGAACTCCCATAGAAAAAAATTATTACGGCACACTTCCAATTCTAAGACAGTAATCAAAACCGTTTCGGTAAAAGAATAAAAGTTCGACATAATCTCTCTCTCTCTCTCTCTCTCTCTCTTCCCCTCTCTCTCTCTCTCTCTCTCTCTCTCTCTCTCTCTCTCTGCGCTGTGGTGGAATACACTCTCTATTTACCTTTCTCCTCGACATGCCCCGTGGCTCCAACAACCAATTACAACCGTGATTGAATTTTTGTCAAGTTGCCGTCCATTTTCCCAATTACCTTCAGGAGATCAGGAAGGCCTGTTTGTTCTGCCAAACGCAATGATTTCAGACGAAGGAACGCGCCGAAACCGGGATTAAGCCTTACCCCCACTGCTCTGCCGTTTGAAAGAGAGAGAGAGAGAGAGAGAGAGGAGAGAATAATGTTGATTACACACACACACACACAAAAGCATAAGGCAACTAGTAGTTTATACATTTTTACGAAATTCTTGTCATCAATATAGGCCCTCTTATATATCAACATTGAATCGTATATTTATATTCCGTAGAAAGCGCCCGCGCGCACGCGCACGCACACACACACACACACACACACACACACACACACACACACACACACATATATATATATATATATATATATATATATATATATATATAATATATATATGTTACAGACACGCAAGAATATGATACTCGATCTCGGGTCTAGGTTTTGGCGAGTGAGAGAGAGAGAGATAGAGAGAGAGAGAGAGAGAGAGAGAGAGAGAGAGAGAGAGAGAGAGAGAGAGAGATCATGTTTGTTTTGGAAAACGGAATCGAGCGCAATTCGCCATGAGCATGCATTCATGCGAGCACCAGAATGTTTGTACCTTAGAAGGGTGGGTGGTAAGGGAACAGAGAGAAGTGCTTGCCTCCTTGTTTGTAGGTAAACAGGAGGACACAAGTGAAACTCACGTGAACATACACACTATATATATATATATATATATATATATATATATATATATATATATATATATATCACATTTATATATGTATATATGTGTATATATGTATATATATTTTATATATATATATATATATATATATATATATATATATATAAACAAGTGTGTATGTGAGACCACATGCGTGTAAGTGTTTAAACTGTGCACTTAAATACACGAGACACGAAGAATAACAATATAAAAATCTATTTTAATATAGATAAAATTTTTAATATAGAAGAAACTAATCCTTATGCTAACTTAATCGAATCTCCGTTCACATTGCTTAAAAATATAACATGTCTTATAGGTTAAAGGATTTCTAACAAATTTATAAAACCATTTATTTTACTTGAAAGGATTTTTAAAATAATATTGACATAAATTCTTACATTTCTTTCCATTTGAGGATATTCAAAAGCATTTGTTAAGAGCATATTCTTAATATTCAACGATTAACAATCAAACTAAGAAAGGAAAAACCTATAGGAAACTAATAATATATATGTGTATGTGTATATATATATATATATATATATATATATATATATATATATATATATATATATATATATATATATAAAAACACGTGTGCGTATGTGAGACACATGCGTGTAAGTGTTTAAACTGTGCACTTAGATACACGTGACACGAAGAATAACACTATAAAAAATCTATTTTTAATATAGATAAAATGAAGAAGAAACTAATCCTTATGCTAACTTAATCGAATCTCCGTTCACATTGCTTAAAAATATAACATGCCTTATAGGTTAAAGGATTTCTAACAAATTTATACCATTTATTTACTTGAAAGATTTTAAAATAATATAGACATAAATTCTTAACATTTCTTTCCATTTGAGGATATTCAAAAGCATTGTTAAGAGCATATTCTTAATATTAAACGATTAACAATCAAACTAAGAAGGGAAAAAAACCTATAGGAAACTAATAAATATACCGTAGATAATAACAAATACACACGAGTAGATTTTAATAATAATAATAATAATAATAATAATAATAATAATAATAATAATAATAATTAATAATAATAATAATAATAATAATAATAATAATAACTAAACTAATTTGAAAACATAAGAAACTGATCCTGTATAAACTTAACAAATAATATTACGATAAATGATATAAACTATTACCATTCTACTTTCAGGAATATCAAAGTAACGTTGAAAATAAAACTCTTGAACGATATTGGCATTCAAATGATAAAGACTTTTCTTCTAGAATGACTAATTTCATAATCACTTTATCATAGGAACCTAAAGCGATTCCCACAAAACGTTTCTGCAAGAAAGAAGGAAAACGTAGAATAAAAATGGAAAAGATTTTTTACTCGAATTTTAATCTTTCGAGAGCCATTTAATTACCCGCCTTAAAGCTGCTCTCTCTCTCTCTCTCTCTCTCTCTCTCTCTCTCTCTCTCTCTCTCTCTCTGGAAAAAATGGAACCGTTTTCGTTTTCGAAACTGAACGTAAAAGCTGGCCTGTTATATGATTCAATATGCTATAGACAGCACAATAATATCGTCCTCGATTTAAATGTTTGATAATAAACACACTAAAAACACAAATTACACAATAAACAGAAAGCTATTTCATTTCCTCTCTCTCTCTCTCTCTCTCTCTCTCTCTCTCTCTCTCTCTCATTTTGAATAAGCTAACTATTAATTCACTGCAGCATTCCCATCGTAAATACTTATACCAAGATACTAGTTTCTTAGAAACCTTAATGTAATCTCAATATAAATTTACATTAATGTAGCTCACATTATTCATATAAAGCATCATCTTCACGAAACAAAAGCCAACTGGAGCAAACTAAATAATAATAATAATAATAATAATAATAATAATAATAATAATAATAATAATAATAATAATAATAATAATAATAATAATAATGACGATGATGACGATAAAATAGGCCCCTGATCTTATGTATTAAATATAGATAATATGTTGGGAATAAGTTCAAATCTTTCGGCTTTTCGAGGACTACCATCCTCACCGTCAGAGAAAACGAAACTTCATAAAAATCTCTAAAGAAATTCTGATCAATTTTCAACAGTGTGTAGAGGGAAAAGAAATAATAAACAAAGCGAGAAAGCAATATATGAACGATATTCTGATGATGCAGCAACAGTAGTTAATAAAAACCTTATATGAGAGAATCTCCAACCAACTAATTAAAATAATAAAAGAAACTGTTACGGAAAGGGAAGCCCAAACAATATTACACAAGTGATACTAATACTTGATAATAACCGACGAAACGAATTCAATCAAGAGGTCAATGAGGGAAAATAAGATTATGAAAAATCCTATTACTGACTTGGGGAAAAAAAAAAAAAAAAAAAAAAGCTTCCCACCAATATACTGCAGACCTCAGACATGAAGAAGCCAAACAATAAAACTAACTCCGTCTGTTTGAAAGTCTTCCTCCTACACACCCTCCACATTAATGCAAATAATTACATTAACCACTGCTACGATAACGCTTTCATCCGAATTCAATTTAAACAAAACAAAAACAAAAAAGAAACCTCCTTCGCCATCTCTCCATACTTATCCGAGAGCGTCTGTGAGGGAGCGCCAATGGACTGTGTGCCTTTAGAACGTAAGCAATTCAACGGCGCCTTCATTTCGTGGCAATGGCCCAGCGTACAGAAGACCTACAGTGCTCTTGACCCGTTTGCAATGCAAGGATTCTGATTATCCATTTCCTGAACAATGGGAAGCACACGAGCACGTAATGCTTCGCTATGCTTTCACAGGCACTGCCACCATCGGAACGTGGCCAGCTTTTCTAAGGATGCTCCTAAATTTATACTGGGCCTCCAGGCGGCGGCACTGTGCGCCAGGGCAGATAGATAGACGGCGAGATTCCCTTGTATTTCAGGACAGATGGCATTCATGACGTCGTCCGGTTACCGTCATCGCAAATAAAATTTATTTACAAATAATTATGAAGTCACAAAAAACTACACTACTCATTGATGACGCCTTTCTTATATTCATTATTTGATCGGATTTATTTCAATATCATTCCTGATATTTTTCACATGAATATATTTCATACAATAAAATTTTTAACTTTATTCCATTCCTGTTTTCGAAGCACACTGAACGTGAATTTACTGAATTCAGCCTTTACAAAACGGGGTCAGTTTCGTATCTGAAGGAAGATTTGTCCCAGATCATCTTTTGAAAGTAAAGAGCAGTACGATGTTTCTCTCCACAAGCGGAGGGGATGACAGAAAATACTTTTATTATTCAACTGCCCCCTACAAACTATTCCGCCTCTTCCCAACTATTGCTACTTGGGGGAAATCGAGTTTTCTGTACAGCGTATAATGAATGTATGAAACTATCAGCCGAAGCCCATGAAACTTTAAGCCATGGCCCGGTGGCGGCCTGTGTTGTTGGCACCTACAACTGTGCCAGACTCACGATCATGGCTACTTTAACCTTAAAATAAAAACTTACTGAGGCTAGAGAGTTGCAATCTGGTATGTCTCATGACTGGAGGGTGGATAATCAACATACCAAATTGCAGCCCTCTAGCCTCAGTAGTTTTTAAGACCTGTGGGTGGACAGAAAAGCAGCCATCTCAATAGTTTTCCTTTATAGAAAACGAAAAAGCATATGAGATCACACACACACCCGAGACTCACACTACTACGAAGGGCAAGAGAATGAGGATCCTTCAAGGAGGGGCCTCCTTGTATTCAGAGATACCAACAGTACAAAAGCAACAATGGTGGAATGAGTAAACAAGGGAGACTGAGACGCAACAATAAATTCCAGATACAAAATGTTTACACTGCTGAAACCAGAATCTAGATATTAATATATATAAAGTTTTTCTACTTTAGTTATTTAAATGAGCCAGTCGCAGAAGACCAGCCATCATTATCATTATTATTCAAAGGTTTACACAGGCCACTGAGTTAACATTATTAACTCTCTTAAGGCTGGTCCGCCGGCTTTTTTTTAATGCATATCAGATCTTATCTAATATATCATACTGGATAAAATAAAATACTGAAGATTCTGAGAAATCATCTTTCAAGGATTTGTTAACGATACATGATATACGCTGTTTGTATTTCTGTAGCTTGGGCTCTTTATCTCCTGACACTTCTTCGATGCTTCATGAACATGGCTCAGTTATCGGCAAAGGTGAAACTTCCATTAATATCAAAATGAGAAAAACTCAGCAATGTAATAACTTCTATTAAAAAAGCACTCATACATTCATTACGTTGACATATTATTAGCTCGGGGCAAAATCATCATGTTAAGATCTCATGCAGATCAATTTCTTTAACAGAACAAAATAAAAGCCCACTGACCATACACTAACAATAAAAACCAACGAAAAAGCTTCACTGGAAAGTTTCAAATTGATTAACCACTTGCATCTTCTTTTGTTCTTTGATATATTTACCAGACTAACGTGTTTCCCTTAGAAAATCATCCCAGCAACAAGTCATTTTTGATAATGGCAAATCTTTGTACAAAAAATAAATAAATAAATAGCCAAACAAACAATAAAATAAAATAAAAATTATTCAAGATCTCAGGAGAGGAATTAAGAAACCCAGCACTATTCTCCTTCTAGTGAAACAGCTAAATGCCACCACTAATAATAATAATAATAATAATAATAATAATAATAATAATAATAATAATAAAGACGACGACGAAGAACAAGAAGAAGAAGAAAATAATAATAATAATAATAATAAGAAGAAGAAGAAACATCTTTCAATTCGTCATTATAGTGACAGCTGTCACCATGGAAATAAGTATGACGCTGATTATGAGGAGGAGAATGGGGGAAGAAGTGGAGGAGGAGGAGAGGAGGAAGACTAAAACAATTTAACAACGATGATGAAGAGACGAAGAGGAAGACCCAGAGAATAATTACGCCCAATCTTAACGTACAAAATTCAACTAAAACTACACTGCTCTATAATTTCAGCGGTAATTTTGTAATTATCAACCTGCCGCAACGATTGAGTCGCGGCAATCCGTAGTCTTCACATCGGGAGCCGTACGACAGCGCTTTCATACCCTTTGGCGATATATACTTATACCCAATCATCCAATCACTGATGAACATCAACCTTTAACAAATGTAAAATTATGGTTATAAACTTTATTTACATTGTATGATCCCATCATCCAATCACTGCTTACAGAACAAAAAACAAATCAATGCTCACACAAGCTTGGTTAAATACTTAGGCATGATTACCAAGTCATTGCTGAATGAAAATTAATGAAATACAAAATCATACTTAAAACAATAAGTACATAAAATTCTACCTCGTGCGTTTCTATCCACTCATTCCTTAAGGTAAAACAATGTTCCGTCCCGCTACCACTCGAAGCCACATCAGACTCAAAAAATTTAAATTAGAAATAAAAAACAAAATTGATACAACTGACACATCCGGGAAACTGAACAAGTGAAATTACATAAATTGAAATCTATAATAGAGGGATTAACGAATTAGGTAGAATATGGAGAAGAAGAAACAAAAGGAATACATTCAAATGAAATAAACCTAAATGCAAATAAAAGTCAAAACAAAAAAAACGAAAGCAAATATTAGCGATAGAGAACGCGATAAGACCGAAAGACGCATACCTGCAAACGCTTTACGACAACCGGCCCATTAGGTTTGGCAAATTACAAAGCGAGTACAATGTAACGACATAATAAAACTTAGTGGCTATCACAGAATGGGAAGGGGCTCAGGGGAGAGGGAGGAGGCGTCTCATCCCCAGGGGAGAGGAGCCATAGCATCGCAGAAGAAAAAGGGGATAATGAGGGGAGGGGCGCGCTAATTGTCGAAATAACTGATAATAATGATAATAAAATCCTCGTAAATAAATAATGGGTGTCCTTGGAGTCACGATCAAAGAATGGGAAGAGAGAGAGAGAGAGAGAGAGAGAGAGAGAGAGAGAGAGAGTATATAAAGTATCACTGGAATTGCACAAAGGATAATGGGCACAGATTTATGTGAAATCATGTTAATGAGAGAGAGAGAGAGAGAGAGAGAGAGAGAGAGAGAGAGAGAGAGAGAGCATATCTCTGGAATTCTACAAAGGACAAGATCAGACATATTCTAATGGATTTGAGAGAGAGAGAGAGAGAGAGAGAGAGAGAGAATTATGCAAAAGACGAGATTAAACAAATCTTAATGTTAGACAGACAAACAGACAGTCAGACATAGGGCAGGGATTGACTGCCCTCCCCTTTTGGCTATAAAACGCGAACGCGTGCCCAAGCGCTAGGTGGCAGTGGGGGACCATCGCTGTTTTACGCCTCGCCTCTTACTAATCATTGGATCGTAAACGTGCGTCAAATAACTTAATTTCCATGACCATAAACCCTCCATCATCAAAGGAACTGAGGTGATTAGGCAGCTAAACTGTCAGGCGTGACTATAAGCTGCATCCATCAAAACACGACAACCACTAAACCATTTTCATACCGCCCTTCGGACATATATTGTTTAGTCTACTTATGGGAAGAGCTCTCTCTCTCTCTCTCTCTCTCTCTCTCTCTCTCTCTCTCTCTCTCTCTCTCTGTGTATATATGTACACATTATGCCTCCGCCCACCATGAATTAATTTCCGAATTAATCACTTCTTATTCCTTACCCAATATCAAAGGCCTTGTGTTCACCTCTATATCTCTCACGAATGTACATTAGTCTGCATTATTCATCTCTATCCAACACGTGTTCTTATTCACCTCTTCACACCTCTAAAATGATTTAAAAGATATTATGTTAACCTCCCTCTTTCCAGTATGATCTTAAGTCAAATTAAATACATTCTCATCCACTGTGTGATTACCAAGGTATAACGTAAATATCAATCTCTCTCTCTCTCTCTCTCTCTCTCTCTCTCTCTCTCTCTCTCTCTCTCTCTCTCTCTCTCTCTCTCTCTCTCTCCAACGTTGCATGACACGAGCAGGGATTTAATGCTGAAACGAGTCACGGGCGGGAACATATAACGACCAACATAAAATCACAAACTCTAATAACTTAATCTGCAAGCACAAAACCATAAAATAAAAACGAATGCTATAACTGTCAAAATTTCAGTCTAACGAGATTTACTGGCCGTTTCTCGTGAGGTAAACAATATATTACTACTACATCAATAGATGATGAAGTAATAACACCAGACAAATGGACTGGTAAACTTGCCAGGCCTGTTTCATCGCACATGAAAAATGCCATGAGCATGGGGGAAAGGAGGGGGGGAGGCGTCTTTAAAATATACCTATTATTGTTATCAATTTAACAGTTATTCAAATACATATACAGCTTTACATCTGCATTTTCACCATCTTCGCCACATCTTTACGTATGGTGGCATTATCATTGCAGTTTAACCTTTCTGGATATCGGAAGGATATTAACTTTCACTTTTGCGCCCCCAGTATTTTTTCGTATTAGCATTGTTATCCCATTTTACGGAAGTGTTAAGAAACTAATTTTACGCTTAGCACTAAACATATTGACAAAATAAATCTATAATACTGACAATTCGGATTCGAAGAATCAATTCCTTCATTAAATAACACTTCAAACAATTTTCGCTAAAGATACGAAATCCTTACATTTTTACGGCCAAATATCTATCACTATTACAATTGAAAAATAAAATAACCAATTATCTGTATATTATAATAATGTAGAAATCTATGAGAATATAATTCAATTAAAATGAACTAATGGAATTACAATGGTTCTTATATCATTCTTAGAAAAGTATAAAACCCTAAGGTGAAATTCTCCCTTCCTTATTCATTACTGGAATGAATAATACAATGAAATTCTCCCTTCCTTATTCATTGCTGCAATGAATAATACAAACTATAAGCATTCAGATTCTGTTTTCTAAAATTCCCTGATTGAATCCTGTCCGCTTCGCTCGAAACCAGAGAGCGGAAGCTTATTTCTGGTGAACACTGTCTGGTATCCTTAGAAGCAGACGCAAGTGGGAAGCAAACGACCTACAGACTATGAAGTTACACGTAAAGATTCGTAAAGCCTTTGAGTATTACCTGGGAACGTTAATACTCCCCGTTCTCGCTTCGCGTTCATTTGCAAGAACGCAAGGAAGGATTCTGCGAAAAGACTAGTCTGCTTACAGGCTTATTAAATGAAGCAGAAATGCATTTTAAAACTAAGGTTTCCCTGGTTTTAATGTTGAACGTTGCAAACATGGGGACTCAATATAACACATCATCACTTTGCATATATATGTAATACTATATGTATATACACACATACTTGTGGTCCATGATAATGGCATTAATAGTGAAAGGCCCAAAGTTTGTTCACTAAGCATGTCAGAACGATTTAAGCACCTTAACTCTATTGGCCAAATTGTCAAATGTTATAATTTTACTGAAACTTCACTCACACATATAAAATATTCAGAATATATCCAAGTGCTTTTTTATGCACTGATATTCATAGATTACGGAAGTTAACTTTTATTAGGAGCACACACATTATATATATATATATAATATACAAATACACGTAGTTGTATATTTTCGATTTAAAGCAAATACATCTAATTATCATCGTTACCAATACAAGACGTCCCCGGAACTGGTGTATCTGCAGAGAAAAACCGACAAAATCCCTTTGAACCATGATTAAAATTTGTGTGTGTAAAAAGAAGTTTTTAATAGAAATGATGAGAATCACGAAAAAAAAACTACAATCATAAAGTAACGGCAAAGACCCTCTCTCTCTCTCTCTCTCTCTCTCTCTCTCTCTCTCTCTCTCTCTCTCTTCTCTCTCCAATAAACACACGCTTCCTCCATTTCCAGCGACCGATAATCAGTGAATCAGACAAGCGAGATTCGCCCCTTTAATAACGCTCACTTGGACATTACAGCCTTACTGCTCTTACCTCGAAAAGCATCAATGACAACAACATGAACATTCACCAGTTACTCTCGAACAGCCGACATTCACGCGTAAGAAGAATTCATAAATAAGCGCAAAGGAAGAAGCTCTCCTCTGATGGAGTGACAACTAATCAATGCAACTAGAAAAACCGAAATCATCTTTCAACATACTGTTGTGTAAAAGCTGTTGATGCGTAAATGCCCTCGGCTGAGGAGGGAAGAGACTTTATTGAGATCAATTAGGTGTATAAGACTTATATGCCAACAATCCAGTTACCACAATGAATATTATTTATGAAAGTAAGTTTAACCTGAAGCAAGAAGGGACCTACGTTACTTATATCAATACGCGGCTGCCTTCTAATAACAAAATATATCACGTAGAATGTTAAAGTTTTACAACCATAATTCAACACATCTTCAACTACAGGTATATAACAGTTTCCAGCACAAGCGAAAATATAATCGCATCATCTCCATATGTATGAATGCTAGTCACCTAATCTCACA
Organism: Macrobrachium nipponense; assembly: GCF_015104395.2. NCBI lineage: Eukaryota > Metazoa > Arthropoda > Malacostraca > Decapoda > Palaemonidae > Macrobrachium > Macrobrachium nipponense. Next base: position 35,445,641 of record NC_061089.1, read on the forward strand.
TAAAATGACCCAACATGAACCAAGGACACGAGGATATGAACTATCCGGCTTTATGTGTGTGTGTGTGTGTGTGTGTGTCTAAAGAATGTGTGCATATCATCTTCGTTTTTTCCATACTAAACATAATAGTTCCTTGCCGAGTCGCCTTCGTTTAATCTAATGATTTTATTTACTTGCATACTTTCCTCTTCTTACTTCTATAAATTGTCCTACTTCTATTTTATATGAATCATCGCACCTTATAGTTACTTCTGGAATACAATTAGTTAATATCTTCAGTTTTCTTAATTTTATAGTACTCTTCTTTAGCAAGCATTTTCTTTCTACTGTAGCTTAATGATTTGCTTCATATTCATATTGTACCATTAACTGGAATTGCAACAATAATAGTTATCGACGCTGTCTCCTTCACAGGCACAAATTAAATCAAAATGTGCTTTTGGAAAATAGATAAACTTATTTATGCTAGACTGACAAGGTGACATGTATCGGTTTGTTATATTATCCACACAGACAAAACAAAGTTTACTTTACAAATACACAAGAAATTCTGATGCAATACAATGATCGAGTACACGGAAAATGGGAAACACGAGAAATTGCTTTGAAAATATCATCTGTCACAGAAAATGGAAAGTAAACAGAAAACGAGGGAAACTGATCCAAGTTGAAATCATTATCCTGAAAGAGAAACGAGGACAGAAAACAGTAAGAGCCTTGACGCCCATTGGTTTCCTGAATTAACTTTAAGCGTAATATCGCTTTGAAATCGGAATTATTGGCTTCGTTACAACATCACAGAGAGCGGACTGTATAACCCACTGATGTAAAACGGCATAAAAATATTTTTACCGAGTCTGGCGGAAAGCCTTTGTGTTGAATCCAAAACACATCTTTAAAACGAAATCGTACAAATGTGTAACGGACCTTATTCTTTCAGAGGAAAATATATTCACATTTCCAGTACAGTTCTAGAAAAAATATCCACGTTTAACACCGGGAGTGCAACATATCAAAAGACTTCTCTAACAGTATCTCCACAGTCTACTACAGTATCAGGAATTGGAGTTTACCGGAAGAAGATATCCTGGAATGTCAATAACTTTAACCATCTCACCTTATGACATCAACAACTTCGAATATTAACCTACATTGAGCCGCCCTCCGCGCAATAACCGTAACGTCGTACAAAATGGGGAGATGAACATGTGGATTATGAATAGACGAGGCAGAATCATAAAGTATCTCTCTCTCTCTCTCTCTCTCTCTCTCTCTCTCTCTCTCTCTCTCTCTCTCTCTCTGCTAAAGAGAGGGAAACGTCTGAAGCCGATGCATAACAACGGCACAGTACTGGAACACAAAGGATGTGGTCTTCTTTTATCCAAAGCTATAAAAGACGTAAACCCATAGAAATAAGTCTGGGAAGGTTCCTTAAAGAAGAAGAGAGAGAGAGAGAGAGAAAAAAAAAAAGGAGAAACACGTCTCGGAAACACAAATGGAAAACTGAACGTAATCGAAGACAGGGGAGACAACAGGCATGGTAAAATTGAGTCTTGAAACAAACTACCAATAATGCAGATAATTGATTTTATAAATCTATTGTACGGATCAACAAAAACATTAACGAAATGCGAATGGAGAACTGCTTTTCTCCTCTATGGGAAAATAATTTATCTACGGGAGGAGGTTTTTCAATGAAAACCACCTGATCATGAATAGAAGGATAATCTCGTTTACACGCACAGCAAGAATGCAAAAAGGCCTCGTCATGAGGCGTTTAACTGACATTTATTTGAGTCTATAACGTTAAGAATAACGTTAGCCACATCAGTATAAACTACGTGAACAAACGTCTCAAGGTTTGGCAAGCCCTTCTTCAAGCGACGTCGGGATAAACAGAACTCGCTCTGACACATTCCTTAAGACGAGGAAAAATAATATTACTAAATAAACGAGATCTGTCAAAATTTTGAAAGTAAACTAGTTTCTCCAAGAAGAAAGGAGACCAAAAAAATTTCCTTACCTCACTCTTTACCACATCATTCTCTCTCTCTTCTCTCTCTCTCTCTCTCTCTCTCTCTCTCTCTCTCATCCCAAAGGCAGTGCAACACCCTCCCCCTTCCTCAAATAATAAACTATTGCTAGGCTATGGATTGCTCAGTCCTTCGATGCTAACTTCCTCAATAATGCAATAGGACCAGACTGACGGCAGGCTGGTATTTACGAAAGGATTATACCTCGAGTGGACTCCTTGTTTATTCATAATGCACGATCTCTCTCTCTCTCTCTCTCTCTCTCTCTCTCTCTCTCTCCTTCCTCTCTCCCTCCTCTCATCTCTCCGTCTCTCTCAATCTCCTCCTTCTCTCTCTCCTCCTCCAAAGAAGGAAGGGTATAATACGTAACACAAACTGTCATCCAAAAACTGATACTGATGAAACCCTTAATACTTTATTTGCTCTGTTTCTGAAAAAAAAAGGAGCATCACGCCATGCACGTTCATCGTATTGTCTCTTGAATCGCCCTCTAGTATATCATACCTTTTGCTTTAGAGAAACAACTGACTTCTTCCTTTCTTTAAATTGTGGCACCTCTACTTGATAATAAAACTGTTGAAATTTACATAAATACGGGAAAATTCAACGATGGATACGTCCGCTCCAATGCCAGATTTTCGCTGATAATCCGTCTTCAATTAGAAAGGGTGGCCAGTGAAGCATGATAACAACAAAAACTCATACATTTCTGACTTGATTGCTGAACAAGGCTGTATCACGCAAATAATAAAACGTAATCGAAAAACAAGAAAAAATACACACATTATATATACACATATACATACATACATATATATAGATATATACACACATATATATATATATATATATATATATATATATATATATATACACACATACTTGTATACATCAATATATGTATATATACTATATATGGAATATATATACTCAAAAGCAAAGAGGACTGTGTCAAAACTTCTATAGAATAAACTATCCAAGAAAAGGATAGCCACAGTTAATGATAAACGTCCACTAATGCAATTAGTATAGACACTAGAAACAGTACGGGTAATCTCCTTAGGCATGAAGATATGGTAATTCCGTTGTATTCCACATAGGAAAATGAAAATGGTATGTCTCAGAAAATGCCCAACAGTTTCGTCCATTGGAGGACGAAACTGTTGGGCATTTTCTGAGACATACTATTTTCATTTTCCTAAGTGGAATACAACGGAAACACTAGAATACTCAGCACCTTTACTATTTTTTAAGGATACTTCGACACAATCAAAACAGTTACCCAAAAATTCTGGATCAATTCCATCCCCTTGAAAAGCAAATGAAAGCTATAATCCTTATCTTGACAAAGTGAATTTGGACAAATTTCCTCCACTTGTTTAACGTAATCTGGTAACAGACAACCAGTTGCACATACCCGAACCAAATACATAAAAGCATACGGCGGAGATAATGGAACTGGTACAGGACAAATGAAAACACGTAAGAGCTGTACCCAAATGGGGGAGGGGGGAGGAGGGAAGAGGTGGGGAGAGGGATGGGAAGTGGGCAGATTCGCAAAGGGGATTATGGGCAGGGGCAGGGGCAGGGTATGACCTCGGGTTGTGAGCTAGCAGGGGCTGGCTAGGGCGTCACCAAGGAGACTTTCCCACTCTGGCCAGAGAGGAAATGCTGTGTTGTACCTGATTTCAATGGTTTGGTCCCGACATAAGCCGCTCCTAGCGCTGAATGCACTCTTCGACAAACGCTTTCCCAGGAATTATCAAAGAGGGTCAATCCGTTCTAATCGGATACGTCGCTCCTGCGGACACAGGCACGCCTCCATTCTGACCCACTGATGTGCCCATTTTGTCTGTACGTTACTGACAGCATTGACGCATGCATGCGTCATCTGCAACTGACATAGCAACAATTGCCAAATGGAGGAAACTAGGAAGCCCTTTACAACCAAAAAATCTCTCTCTCTCTCTCTCTCTCTCTCCATACACACACACACACATACACACACATACACACACAAAATAGCGTCGTATTCATTCTTTGTTTAGCCCTAAACAGAAAGGGAGGAATGGAATAAACTGATTTACGACGTCGCCTTCCAAGCTGCTGTATAAAAAAAATAATATCAAACATAAGATACCAAAAAGAAAAAAAGATAAAAAAATAAGCAAACAAAAAGGGAACCAGCGTTATGAAATGGGACACCCAAAACAATTATTCCTGACGATATATAAGACTAAGCCACTAAAAATGGATACCGTTCCGACGACGACAGCCAGCTCGTGTGTCGCCGTGGGGCCCCAGAATTCAATTCTGACAGATTTCGAAATGATTCTTTATGACAATACAATAACAAAAATTGGAATATTTTGAAACAAGCCCATCCTATTACCGAAGGATATCCCCTTACATCGAAAAAAGAGGAAGGGCTGATGAAATCAGAGGGGAGCGGAGAGGGGAAAATTATATGCATGTATGACGTAATCGGGAAAAGGAATTGTCTCTCTCTCGATGAAAATGACGGGAATAGGTTCAAAATAAATTGAAAACTAAATGAATAAATAAAGGAAACGGCCACTTAAACACACTACTAAATAAAATCTAGGTAAGTAAATGACTAAAATCTGATTTCGATAAATAATTGCAGATACAGCACAATTGCAAGCTGGCCAATAAATAAATCGACTGGATAAAAAAAATGAATTTCTCAAAATCGAGTAAAGAAAAACTGATGCAACAGCGATGATCTCCACCTTTACACGTGCATTGTTGCACAACCATAAATTTACGTATTGATTGTTTCAATATCTTCAAATACACTAATTTAGTTGAATTATAATAGCGAGGGATTTCTTCATAACAAAACAAAGGTAATAAATAGCAGGGCCAAAATTCACAAAAAAAATCGAGCATTCAGACTATCGTAATAATAATAATATAGAAAAGCACATTACTTCTGATAAAGGTGAACTTCAAAATTAAATATCTTTCTTAATAAAGACACAATTTCTCTTTTTCCGGAAGCTTGACAAACTTTCGCTATATTCACAACTGTATACACACCTCCACTAGTAATAAACACTCATCCCGCACGTCCATATATGAACTTTGTATGCATGCATAATGTATGTATATATACGTGTATCGTGGCCGGACAGATGGCCAACGGGACTTCTGGCCGACAGACATTTCACCGGGGACATTTGACTTAAAGGACATTTAACCGAATGGATATTTAATTGCATGGACATCTGACCGAACTGACATTCCACATTATATCGGATATCTGGTCGAAAGGACACATCTTTTAATTTTTTTTCTTTTTTGTAACATCTTCATAAAGCAAACTTTGAAATCGATAAACGGATAACAACACTGAAATATAAAAGAAATTTATTGCATATATACTAAAGTATAGAAGATATCATTTACAAAGTAATTGGTTTTAAAAAATGCAGTGTAAAATTTAATCTTCATAAATATTCAAAGACGGCGGGCAAATGCTCTCAAGAAATCAATTCTAAGATACTTGTATTTCTCAACGACTGACATCAGTCTTGTGTTTAATATCTGGTACTATCTTTCCGGTTTTCTCAATTCCATTCCTGATTCCATCCGCTCAATCATCAGCTCCCGGTCCGGTTGCTCTTTTCTTAGTTTTAAAACTAGAGGGCAAACAGTGGGGTAGTGGGGTAAGTGACTGCCGTTCTCTGACAAGGGAAGAGATCGAAAACAGTATCCTGTGTGCTCCTAAATGGTGATTAGCTACAAAGTAACCGCATAATATGCCACATAAGAACCGTCGTTAATGGTCCTTTACCCAAAAATTCTGAAAGATTAAGTAAAAAAAAAATTCCATAAAACCTACCGGTTTTGTTATTCTCGACATTGCTTTGGCGTTTCTCTCTTTCAGAGCTTTATTCACGTAAAGCCTTGGATAGTCAAAACAACACCAGTAAGATCTACCCTATAGTGCCAGTTTCTGCTCAAATTCATTCTCTTCAGAAATTCTCAAATATCTCTAACACCCCTTTTTCTCAATCAATACAGTGAATGTACAAGAAAAAAAAATAATAATAACTTAACATTTATTTACAGTTCTTACACCGGGTTTACAAGCGCACCAACAAACGTAAATTTAAATTAATTTGTTCATGAACGGGTTGGGAGAAAAAACGAGAAAAAAATAATCAGACAGACTTAATGGCATTCCCTCTGGCGTCGCTACTATGAGGTTCATGAGACACACACACACACACGCACAAAGAAAGATCGGATTATCGTCTCCCAAAGCTACCTTACGACGCACCTTCCTCAGTGCAAATTTTCTAATCCCTTCCTGTTCTAAATCTAATCTGCCAGTTTCTACAAAATCTCGCCTTTCACCAACATATTCCCCAGAGATTTTGAATTGGTCTTACTAATTCTTCATCACACGTTCCCGAACCACCAAGGGATTTCTCTTATTCTTATCTATGTTATGCATCTCGTGTCGCAGCACTACAGCAACTAAATATTCATTCTCAATTTTCTAATTCTATGCTTAGCAGAAACCACTGCTCAGTAGCTATCATCTGGTAAGCTTCACCATCTATGCAAAAAAGTGCTTAGATTCAACTTGTTTGTTTTATAGTTGCTCACATAATATTAAAATCTGGTTACCTATTTAACAATTTAATTTTACCTGTCTCTATCTGTGACCCTTCTTCCAGCTTAACGGTGCTTCAGGACTTATTTTATTTTCATTGATCTAGAACCCCCATAGTTTTCCGATTTCCATGTCGTCATCTGACATCAGCTGCAAAAATGGTAAAAAACATTTTTTTTTATTCTAGACAGGTTGTTCGCCAAGGGCATCCATCACTATCCCAGTAATATGGGAATCACTTTCGCGCATTGCTACCTTGCACTCCTGCATCACACCACACGTTGCACTGGAACAGATTCAGACATTAGTTTGCTGTACAGGTCCATTTTCATTCTTACTGATCCTTTATCAACTCCTTCACCTCTAAGGCAACGATACACCACACCCCTTGGCACTCTGCCATGTACATTCTCGAAAATTCACAAGGCTCGTTTCTCTCTGACGATTCCTCCAGGAGCTGCGTTACAATTGGTCTCGACCTAGATCTTGCCAAGTTCCGCAAGAGTAAACGCAAAGTTAGAAGTGTGTCTGTTAAAATAAAATACTAATGTGTATCTGAAATAGGTGACCAATAACAAAAAAAAATCCTCTTCAATATATATATAGAGCAAAAAAATCCTCTTCAATATATATCTATAACAAAAAATTCTCTTTAATATATATCTAATGTATAAGATAAAAACTTATTCGTGGCAAAGCAAATTAAGAATGATTACGAATATACCAAGGTGAGAATATATTAAACCTATTTCCACGTATAATTGTAAGCAAGGAATCTACTTTAAAAAAAAGTAAATAGTCACCAAGAATTCATAAAAACATCCAGAAAAAAGGTACAAATGAACGTGCATCAGAAAATAACTTTTTTTAACATTCCTCAGAAAACTTGCTACGACTACCCAGGAACGTTAAAATGTGAGTAATGAAATGTAAAATACTCCCTGCAGAGCGCTACCGGTCATAATCATTCTCTGAATTGTCGAGAGAAGCTGTACGAAAAATGCCTAAAAATAAAAATAAAAATGACGGGCAACTATGGAAAAAGATTGGAGTCATTCTTGTCTACTGTAGCAGACAGAAACATTGTTAACAGTCGTTGGGGCAGAAATCTATGGGGGAAAGAAGCTCTGCATGAGAGAGAGAGAGAGAGAGAGAGAGAGAGAGAGAGAGAGAGAGAGAGAGAGAGAGAGAGAGAGAGAGAGAGAGAGAGATCGTCGTTTTGAATCGATAAATGCTCACTACTATGACTAACGTAAATACTTTTGTTTAAAACTGTACGGAAATTAAACCACAAAAGGAATGAGAGAATAAATGAAATTAACCTACGGTAACAATAATTAGTTTTAAAAAATTTAAAGGCGAAAATCTCATAAATTACCACACTCAAAGTGTTCACTTAAAGATCCATAATCCCAATCACTGTCATGATCCGAGAAAAACAAAATATTTAAAGCTTCAAGTGTCGATATAAGAAAGTGTGTGTGTGTGTGTGTGGTTGGTAGGATCCTACTTCCAAGAGGCAATCCAATTTAGAATAAAGTTCCATCTGTAAGAAAAACCGCGCTAACTGCAGGTACCGAAAAGCAAATGATTATAAGCAAGTAGCACAAAGAAGCAGAGTATCAGTGAAATTATCAGCATAGGAGACAGGGTGCAGGCGAAGAGAAGAGTACGAAATGAATAAAGAAACGTGATATAATACCCCGCAGCAATTCGTCCCTTAAACGATCAGCACCCAATTCCCAGTCGCCCACAGCCAATTTCAACTAATGACAATTATATTCGTCATGCAACGCTTTGGATGTTCGCCTTCACCTGAAATACGAAAGACGCGCCGAGTCTCTCTCTCTCTCTCTCTCTCTCTCTCTCTCTCTCTCTCTCTCTCTCTCTCTCTCTCTCTCAATACAAAAAAATACCTCTAGGGATATTTCCGTTTCTCCATATTTCTCTGTAACCCTTATATGAGAGATGTCCAAGGGTCTCTCTCTCTCTCTCTCTCTCTCTCTCTCTCTCTCTCTCTCTCTCTCTGAAACAATAACAATATGAAAGATGCTCGGCTCTCTATCCTACTACGTATATATTCAGCTCTCTCTCTGTATCTCTCCCTCCCTCCCTCTCTCTCTCGGAAGCACAGCCCCGCTAATAACTTAACTTGCAATCCGATTACGGAAATAAGTTATCAATATGCAATTCCCAAATGCTAATTGGTTTATTAAGACCAGGTCTCTCTAATCTTAATTGACTTGCACTTTCCTGTAGAGACCGATGCTCCGCTACAAAGACCACAGATTTACACCGGAACTGGTGGGCGTTTCCACTTAATCCCTGAAGGTGTCAACGTCCGATAGAATTGTCGAAATCTACGAACATATGTTGATAAAAACATAAAAACAGAATGCTATAATTACCTACGTAAAAAATAGTATCACCGAATGTCATTCGACTGCAGTTTTAAAACTTACTTTTAATTTAACATTTTAATCTCTATTTTGCGATTCACTGTACGAATTCTAATGGTCTGGTGTCTTTCAGTCAGCAATGACCACCATGACATTTACTGATACACTTTGCCTTTCTCTGCGGCCACCAATTACAAAACAGAAGCAATTGCGGGAGTAACCGAATACTACTGTGATAACAACACAATATGGATGACGAAGAGAATGAAGCGAATGGAATGCATTATATGTTGGCTATTTTTCTATGAACAAAAATATTACAAGATTCATATATATAAATACAATTTTAATTCCAGCAGTATTATCAGTAGTAAAACAATGTAGCTATGTGAAATAAATTAACGTTATATATATATATGTAGTCAAATTATTTCACATACATTATTTTGCTACTGATAATACTGGACGAGATAAAACTGTATTTGTATATATAAATCTTGTTTTAACATCTTTGTTCATAGAAAAATAGCCAAATGCACACACACACACATATATATACACTAATATATATATATATATATATATATATATATATATATATATATATATATATAATATATATATATAGTTTGTATGTATGCACGTATTTGTGAACAACCTAGATATGTCTGCATAGGTTAGATATAGCTTAAGACTGACTGACAGCTCAAAGTATGGAATTTCAAAATTGGTAGTGAATGAAACTGAACAGTTATGATCGTAGATGATACGTTACTGTTTTGGGACAATGAAAAAATACTGAAAGTAAAGAATGAGTTTGAAAGTGTAAGACCAATTTGAAAGTAAATCTGAACAAAAAGGGTATAAGGGAAATTATGTTGATGGGGTACTGAATGAATCATATACTAGGTATTATGGAATAAATGGATGATGGTAGGGGGCGAGTATGTATGTATATCTGGGATATCAGAACGAGGTAACGTTAATAATTATAATTAGCATTACCTTCTTCATATACCCCGGATGCAAGTTCGAATCCCACCAATGCGTCAGAATATATTCGTTTCTAATTTCATTTGGATCTAAGATTACCAGTGACAATGGTTTCCAAAGCGTGAACGAATCGAAAAGTTTAAAGGGTTTTGTGTTATCAAATTACATAAATACCGGGTAAAAAAAGATCAGTAGCCTTGAATATATTAGATTTAGATATATATATATATATATATATATATATATATATATATATATATATATATATATATATATATATATATATATATAAACATACACAAACACACACACATATACACATAGACCTCGTGTGTAAGAGTTTGATGAGGGAGTTGATTGTTTGATTAATATAAACAACTGGCGTTAAAACATCAAAGGTGATGGCAGCCATGAATGGGAAGTTACGTCCTCACAAAAGCCCTAGTCCAGAAAAAAAGAAATAGAGAGAAGTAATAAAATACATTCGTCGAGGAGACTTATAATATGAGCGGAGAGCCATCAAAGCAGTATTAACAGTATGATGAAATCATTAAAAAGGTCTGATTTCTTACCGTCCTTCTTCTCAACACTGAACAGAATCCATCCAATGGCTAAAGCATTTATACAAAAACTTTCAATAAACATATATCCTATTTCTGCCGAGTTTATCCGGACATCGGCACAGGCTTCCCCTTCTCACGTTAAACTTGTAAAACATTTTGTTTTCTTTTAATTTCTCACACGAAAAAAAAGAATAACATTCGGTTTTTGTCACGGCACCCAGAAATCCTTTTTCCCTAAACATTATTAATTTCTGTTTGCTCAGTTCTTCATCTTGGAAGGAAGGGAAATGAGGAATGAGATATTTTTCTCTTATTTTACTACTTTTTTTTCATCTCTCCTAATAGCCATGGAGACGTCTGGGAGTTTGCTTCCCTTTCATGATCTTCTGAAAACACGAATACGGAGGAGAAAGAAAGAAAATAGAAGAAAAAGGTATTACTCCCGGAGAAAAATCTCGCTCTGTTTATTTCCAAAGAAGCATTTTTACCGTGTATAAAAGACCTCTTTGAAGACAGGATGGAAAATACAAGATTGGCATTCAGACACGTCGGGAGAGAGAGAGAGAGAGAGAGAGAGAATTTCAAAGACGGACCATTCTATTTACTAAGATATTTCGTTTTTACCGCTTCGGTAAAGGTTATGATATCGCATTCAGTGGAGCCGTAAAGATTTTCTTCGATGGCACAAATACTCGGAATCAATACAAAGGGAAGAAAAAACGTTATGAAAGCCAATAACTCACTTTAGAGCAAGAAGGACATGCTGCGTACACACAAATGCACACACCTTACTGCAGACCCAAAGACCGGTCATCCCAGAGAGAGAGAGAGAGAGAGAGAGAGAGAGAGAGAGAGAGAGAGAAAGAGAGAGAGAGAGAAACTTTAACCTTAATCTTTCTCTTCTCAGAGGGATGCTTTCGCCAGGCAGACGCTACAGAATGAAATATTAATACGAAAAGAAAGCTAGTTAGCAAAAGGTCATTTAATATCAAGCCATTTACTTCTCACAAGATCTGACTTAGGAGGAAGGGGCTGATAAAAACCCTCTCAAGTGAAAGGTTTACTAAGTGAAATTTGTATTGCATTAAAGGCCGAGAAGTTAAATGTCGCAAATGACTATCAGAGTCAAGGAAAGGGACCCTGAGCAGTTGCACAGTATCTTAGACCTATGGGTCAGCCCGAAGCGCTTCTCCGCAGCTCACAGAGACAGTCAAGTCGCGTGCACCATGAAAATCTATCAGGCTTTGAGATGGACTTGAACTAGGGACCATCACAGAGGAAATTCTCCGTCATGCCACTGAGTTCCACGACCTTAAAAAACAAATCCGCTGAAACAAGATCAGGAGACACACGACAAAGTGAAGCAGGCTATTAACCCTGTATGTATCCACCATTGTCAAAGTCCAGGGTAAATTTACGCCAAGTAAAGTAGACGACCGCACTACCACACAATAAAAAATGGGTGTTTATAATACTTTGAGCCCAAGGGGCTGTAATTATAGTACTAAACACGGTCGCAAGGAGCTTCTGCCTTATCTGGTACTATAGTAGATTCACATCAACCGTGCATTTGACGTCTAGGCCAGTCCCTTACGACGCTCCTGATTGGCTGTTAAGCCAATCACAGGGCTGGAAACTCTGTCTCTCGAGAGAGTTCACACAGGCAGGATGTATGTTCCACCTCTCCTGAAAGAAGTATCCCTCAGGAGAGATGGAACATACATCCTGCCTATGTGAACTCTCGAGAAAGACTGAGAGTTTCCAGCCCTGTCATTGGCTTATCAACAGCCGAGCAGGAGCGTCGTAAGGGACTGGCCTAGACATCAAATAGACGGCTGATGTGAATCTACTATAGCACCTGGGAGTAGATGGCGCGCCAAAGGTGGGTACATACCATTAATACTGTGAAGCAGACCTTAAGAAATAAGACTAAGCGAAGACATAAGTGCAGCTACATCGTACAGCTGGGTAGAGTTGTAGCCAACGCAGCTATATACATCAGTTTATACAGGCAATGCACAATGTGAATCATGGTCTGCGCACCTCTTTTAGCTCTTTTAGGAATGATATACAAAAAATTAAAGATGATATTATTTAAAGGTGCACAACAGTTTTATTATTGGTTGGGATAGACGACGTGCTACAAATAAACATGAATCCAATTTGACAATATTGCCAAACAGACTAACAAAACAATTACGGACGAAAGCTTACACTCTTATTTATATATTTGATAAAAAATACCTATGAGGATTTACTTCCATTCCGTAAAGCACACGCGGCACCGTAATCGACACACGCCGACCCACTCCGGATTGACTGGTGATTCTATTTCCAGGACAAGAGAGAAAGTGCTATTCCATCTTTGTTGGATAACATGCTCTTTCTAACATCAATTTCTCAATTGATAATGAACGGCGAACTAGTTTACTTTAATCTCCCGAAACGCAATCACCGACAGCTGTTGGCAGCAGCTACGCACCGATGTAATTGGCTGCTAACTTTGTTCTGTATCTCGCCAGAATTTAATGGAAAATCACCTGGCAATACCTGCGACGTGCATGCAACCCGAGTCTTAATTATGGGGCCACGCCTTTGGTTGTGATGTCGGCCCATGCTGGCTGTGCTACAAATACAGAAACAAATTCTACATATATTTATTCAAACACACCCCCATACATACATACATACCACACATAAACATACATACATACATATACATTATATAGTACATAATATATAATATATATATATATATATCTTATATAGTTAGTTAAATAATATTTAACCCACAGATGAATAAACATACTGGGTCTCTTATTTCAACCTGTGGGTTAAATATTATTTGCTAACATATATACATATATATATTATTTATCTATATATATTATATATATCATATATTATATATATATATATATATATATATATATATATATATATATATAATATACATATAAACAAACATGCGTATATATCATGTTCACACAACACAAATTCTTTTCAAAATATTCTCAAAGACACTCTATACGGTTTCTCTTATGAAGAGCACTAGTCGTTCTGACATAACACCGACTTGATTAAATATTTCATCATGCAATGAAACTTGAGTATTTGAATTCCATGAAGAGAAAACAAAAATATTATGCACTACAAGAGATGCCTGAGACCTAAATAAAAGACACACGTGCCCTTAGGATTATAAGATGTATTCTGACGTCCTTTAACAGGGTACTTACCCTTTTCTTTCACCACTAACGACCACTTTAAGCTTCATATTTATACAAATTTTTTTCTTTAACGAAAATAATGGTAATAAACCCCTCACCGTAACACTTCTTTCAATAAATATGTTTTACTTTATCATGCGTAATGCAACACTGACGCGATAAGCACATTTAAACATGAATTATTTTGTTTCATAATAGAAAAATTTTAAAAGTTATCAAATGCAGTCGTTTCTTGGCATTTCACTTCTGTTCAGCATTTCTATTATGGCCCCATATACGCACCAATGGCTTTGATTTCAGTTTAATTCAGAAAAGACTGAAATTGAAGTCAGCCACACTATTTCAGTGATCTGCTTCGATCATACGACGACTTTAGTCTCAACAAAATTTTATTCAGTTCGGACGAGGTACCAACTGTGGCAGTGGGGGTGTCTGCTGTTATAAAAATAAATCTCTATTTGCTGACTTATCCTTCACCTCAAGCTTTCTGAGTAGAATTATGAGGTCGTTATTTCTCTTTCCTTTTTCACTGTAATCTTTGGATTTCAATTTCCCAAGATACGAGATTTCTTTACATCGTTCATTAAAACCACTCCAATACTCTTGATCACTTATGGTCACTATGTTCAATACAGCCTGTAGCCTACAAGATGTGTGACCAGTTCAAGAGTTACTAAGCCACTGAGAAGTACCACCGCTGGATAAACCCACAAACATCACAATCTGGACATATCGAAAATGAACCTGACGTTGTCTGGTTTCCGCTAAAATCGTGCGATCACCAGGCCCAGCACACTTTTGGCAGGGCAATGGCTGCATACACATACTCATCAAGAGTAGCTTGGAACGCGACGATCGCTGCAATTATCGCTGTGAGGGACTTAGTTCGCTAGCAAATGAGTAACAACAACTTAAAAACTAGAAGAACATCAAATATTATTTTGGCTTCGGGTTATTTTAGAAAAAGAAATATAAAAAGTCTATATGGGAACTAGCTACTCTCCACTTACTCACGATCTCCGGTCAGTAACAATTAGACGCTTCCATTCTTCAGAATAATGAATGCAAATCTGATGAGGTACCTAGTATACATATTCTTCTATCCGGCAGCCATAGCAAAGGAAAAAAAAAAACTGTAATTAGCCCGGTTTCTTCAGAAGAATGTGTCTCTAAAAGGTATTTAAATATACAGCAGGTTTCCTGGTAATCGGTCAGTTATTCACCTATAAGTTTGAAAATAGCATAAGCTATACTAATCACGAGGTTCTATCAAAGAAAACCGACTGGATCAACCAACCATTGCTCAAGTCACAATGAAAGTGAACGAGAGTAATTTTAATATTGAGTTATTGAAAAATATGTAACTTCCAATGTATTCCCTAAATAATATGCACTGAATATTATGCGACTATATACTTTGATTAATGGAGATATATTATACATAGTGTACATAGTGAGAAGAGGTGGATCTGACTGCTTTGAGATGGTTAGATTAAGTAAGAAGAATGGAATGTGGAAATTTTGTAGAGGAAATCTCAAATTAAGGATGACAGAAATGTTTAACGAAATACAGGAAATGCGGATCTTTACCTCGAACCCTCCCCCCTCCCCCGCTACCAACCAAACCAATTTAATTTAAATAATTACCTGCGACACCAAGAAACTTGGTTACCCTGGGAACTACCCATTTCACTTTTGTAAAGACGAAAGTGAAATAATTCTGTTTGTATCCATGAGTCTTAGAAAACGAGTCTTAGAAAACCATCCATAAGTTTATAATACAAATCGAAAATTGAACGACATTCCATTCAAAGCCACAACCAACATCGATATCCTGAACTACTTTGAGTGTACGCGAATACCGATAGATAAGGAGTTTACGGAAATCAATTGTTAGTCTGGTTTGCGTATGACTTTCAAGCTGGAGCTTCGTAAGAAAGTAACATTACAAGTGTATTCTTCACCTAGCAACAAAGTTGAAATTCTTAACGGAAGAAGAAATCTCTCTCTCACCTGCATCCATATAATTAAAAGATATTTTCCGGGAAAACAGAGGAAAATTGACAAAAGGAATACCTAACTTTGTCTGCACAAAAAACAATTCAAGTCCAGCACTGAAAAATATGACGTTGTAACAGCCTGCCTTGCGTCAGATTCATGGAACTATTCTTTTCAAGTCATCATTTACACACTGAAGGGAAATGGTTCACAAAAAGTAACGGCTAAGGGCTAGGTTATACATCATTTAAAAACTGAAGCCTGTTAGACTCGTACAATGAGTATAATTCTAAAATTGAGAAATAAAACACCGAGAACATCAATCACTTGCAGTTCATTGCATAATGGCTTGATTAAGAATGATAATAACAACAAGCATTTCATCTGCATGCAAACAGCACATGAAGGTACGTTGTACAAAGTGCACATAAGTGCGAATTTTCGCACGAATTCCAAGTGCAAATTTTCACACGAATTCCTATAGATTTTGTAATAAACTGCCCTCCTGTGAACAACTGAAATCACGAAACATGGCCGTCACAATTATTCTTGACACTGATATTTAGCAGTTTTTATTAGAGTGGTCGAAGACCGTCCGTTAACTGCACATAAATACCGCGTCAAAATTAAAGATGGAAACCTACTTTCTTTTCAAACTAAATAAAAGCCAGCCGTGTGATCAATGCCTGAGGATATTTATATAATTTATTCCATTACATCTGACTCATCACAAAATTATTGGGAGAGGGACGGAGAAATGCTGATTAGTTCTGTATTTTCAGTGCATAAGAATAAACAGACATACCATATCAATTACTCACATACATACATACTTACATACATGTATGTATAGTATGTATATATATATGTATATATATATACACACACACACACACACAACACACACACACACACACACACACATATAATATATATATATATATATATATATAATATATATATATATATATATTTACATATACATATATATATACATATATCTATATATATAATATATATATATCTACATACATATATATATATAAAATATACGTAGTAATGTAAATTTGACTTTTCTCCTTTGGAGGCACTGGTGCTTGTAAGGGATAATCTGCGGAATCTGATTAAGTCTTTATGTTATTCCTCCTGCAATATCTCGCTACTAAAGCTTTTAGCCTTTTCGATTAATTATCATGTTTTCCCATCAGGGATAAATGAAATCAGAAAATCAAAACAACAGAAACCTCCGTAGTGATTTTTTCCCATAAAGAAATAAAAGAGTTGTATTAAACCAAATACTTCAAGGCTTTTGTTTTTATCCTTTCAGTGCTGATCCATTTTTATGACACTAAACAAGTACGTGGCAATTTTAACTTTTATTTATGGAAAATGTTCCTCGCTTTTAAATCTTTATGGTAAATGGGAAGTGCTACAATGTTCTTTATCAAAGCAGAAAATGTTTTCTTAAAAATACACCTAAAGATAAAACACCTACACTTGACGATCAAATTACAAATTTATGGCAGTTCTACAAATGGGGATTTGAGGAAAAATCCAACTTTGATCTTTATATGTGAAAACATACTTTAATTTGCATAGAACAAATATTGACACCAAATAAACCTTTCATCAAATGATATACAACTTATGCACTCAGAACACCGAATGAAAGTATGCCAATGTAAGCAAAATGGCTTATCCTACTTAATATAGCATCTGCTACACTCAACGTAAAATGTTATCTTATGTATGAAATGCGACCACAAGCGTTACAAAAAGTTCCAGCCAATCATTTTTCGTTTGCTCATCACACATCACAACCTCACAACTAAAGGAAGATCAGTGTTGATCATTACAATAAAATAATGAAGTAGAGTACAATATATTTCACAAGCAAATACATTCATAATATTCTCTGCATGTTTGGAAGATGGTCAGTCAGCATTTTCTAGGGTGACGTATTTACTTAAGAAAGCACGAAAATGATGAAAATAAGAAAAATAACAATCATGGGGAAATCTATGGCTCGGCTTTGCATGCGCACGCCCACCGGCTGGAGAATTATACGGAAAGAGAGAAGTTCTATTTCTAGAGGCAAAACCGGTGACAAGAAATGAAGGTGAACTGGCATCAATAATACATTCAATGCCAAGGAATGAACACGACGAGTATGCTAGAGAGAGAGAGAGAGAGATACACCCGGTCGTAATACCAAACACAAGTCAACTTGACTAATAGACTGCCGGCACGCCTGCAGAAGTCCATCAGGGTATCGGGGAGTGACTGGAGACCATATTTCTCCGTCATTCAACCCAACAATTATCTACGAACAACCTACGATATTAGCACGCCCATTTCGATCCAACCTGAAGCCCTCAATCACTTTCCTCGAAGCTCTATCGACAGAAAGCCCGGGGCGCGTTCAAGCTAGTTATTGCACGATGTGAAAAAGGAGTGGCTGCAACTGCTTTCCTTTGCATAACAGAGCAAGTTCGGTGGCATTGATATCTTATCAACCTGAACGATTTTAGCGTCAGATATTTGGGAATATTGTCTTGTAAGTAAGAATTACTGACGTTGTAAAGTTCATGAATAGCGGTTATAAAACTCTACACTGCTGCTTAATATGGAAATTCTTTTACTGTTGAGGTTAATGAAAGCAGCAGATTTCCCTTTACCAAACTAAGTCGCGAAATAAACATGAAAATGCAAGGGAGAGGGCACTACCGGTTATCGGAAACTAATAGTAGGTATGTCTAGAAAATTAGATTATGGCTTTTACCACGATTGTACAATGCCAATAAACCACTAAATCCCATGAACTACAAACTATTAAGAAGAGCATGGGACACGTTGAGGCGCAAAAACGACCAAGATTCCCGAGGGGATGTAGATAATCCTTTCACTGATTACACTAACAACTATTTCATTTCATAAACAGTAACACACCAAATCATGTCATAGATGTCATTCAGAAATTATCTATCCACAAATCACTCAGCTGTGAAGGTCTTCCCACAGAAGCATTTACTTGTGACTTATTCTTGCTAGCAATTATTCAATTCGGGCACAATTTAATTAGTTTCTTCCGGAATCCCTATTCATAGTTCAAAGATATGGAAAAGTATTCTTTTAGTGGGTCATTTTTCCCTTTCTATAGCTCAGACAAACAATTATATACAATTTACAGTTGATACCTCAAAATTAATAACTATATCTCTATCCTGAACTATTCATCCTCAGACTGTAATCACATGTTGTTCTGTAGAAGGAAAAGTTTCTGACAGGGAAAACTACTTACAACTTTTCCGTAACTACATACAACTTTTTTCTGAAGCCTCGTCAAAGTGACACAACCCAATATAATGTTGGCATATTGTACTAATAGCTCCCCACGCAGTAATTGTGTCCTATGGAGTAACTTTAATCATATTACTCCAGTTCCTCCAACGGACTCCGTAAAGGTGACAGTCACTCAGATCTCTTATTCGCATATACAGATGAGTTAAACGTTCAACCCACTCTCTCTCAGCTGCCTACGGTTAACAACTCACAACCTATCACATGCCAGTGTTATGTGTCTCATTTTTCCGCCAGCGCAGGGTCTTTTGTAACCAATCGATACTTGCAACGTATATGCGAACCGGTTTGAAAAATTTGCAACAAAAACAAGACCCAATGCCTGTCACTGCTATTTAGAATCCAACATCACTAAGACTCACTAAAGACAAACATATTCCTCGGAAGTCACCTTCTGGAATTTCTAAACGAATACCGTATCTGGGGCCATTACCAGAGGATCTGAGATTTAGTTACAGGTAACATGAAATAAACATCGTAAGCTACATGCGACTAGCAACATGCTTGCAAGCAGATTTGCCTCCTGTCATGAGAAACCAAAGAGTTGCTGATCCGCTCATACGTCTTCTAATGTCCACAGAGACATTCATAGCCGATTAAACACACACTCACTCGCAAATATTCCACACACCCAGAGATGTCCGCATACTGCAGGCTAGATAACTTGCAAACCAGTAGCACGCGAACTATGTCAGGTCTGCCCACTCGACTTAGTAGTAGCAGCATGTTCATCGAAAACGTCTTAAACAGCAAATATTGATGAAATCTCAGGGAAAGGTGGGAAAATGGCTCGGTGGGGCTTTTGGATAATCACGTGTTTTAATGTTTCACTTTTTCTCCCATAAACTATTATTTTTATTTTTATTAAACTGTCCTCCTCCTGACAAATTACCGCTGAATATGGACAAAAGATGTTTTGCAAGATATTCTATATTCATTAATGGTTCACTTTTTCTCGTTTTCTTTGTCTCTTTTCAGTGCTCTAAGTTTATTATTAATCATTGTTATTATAAGCTACCTTTTTATCAACAGAATATTTCTGTTTATAATTTCCCTTTCATGCAAATGAAAGCTTCAGGTTTATTCTGCCAGACTTACCGCCGATAACGTCGGTTAATTCCTTTCGTCAGCTTTATATGAACAACACGCATTTTTTTATTATCATTAATATTATTACTATTGCTGATACAAGTATACTGAGTGTAACCGAGGTAGCATAATGTATTCTATAAGATCATGAGGTGAAATCAAGTGTAATACTATTTGTTATCATTATTACCATAACATATATATCCCAACATTCACATTGTGCGTAATAAAATGCACACTGTTACATAAATAATCACCAGCACATGCGCTTCATAAAACGACGTAGAGAGAGAGAGAGAGAGAGAGAGAGAGAGAGAGAGAGAGAGAACTGTGATTGGCACAGTCGTATCTCTCTCTTCCTGACATCTAATTCCTTCAGCAACAACCGAGAAGTTAGGATAGAAGGGTGGTGCAGAGAGGAGGAGGAGGAGGAGGAGGAGGAGGAGAGGAGTGAAGATAAAGTGGTGCTGCAGAACGGATGAGAGAAAGAAAAGACGGAGGACGGAGGAGGATGAGGAGGAAGAGGAGGAGACTTGACTGGTGTCAGTCCGACACCCCATGAACGTTGTCACCGCAGAGGCAGCCCCGATTCCTGCTGCATAAAAGCAATTGTGGCTCCCTAAAGGACTCAAATGGAGCGGAAGGATGACAAGTTGGTTTTTCACGTCTCTTGCTTTGCTGCAATTCTCTCTCTCTCTCTCTCTCTCTCTCTCTCTCTCTCTCTCCCCTTCACAAGAACTTTATTGAGAGGACGATAGTCAATTGAAGAAGACATTCATGAAGTGATAGAACTGCCAATAACAATGACTCGAGCGAAGACACCAACCATCCATCTCTCCGGAGTGATTTATTTACCTTGTGGCTCTTACGCAAGAAGAGGAAAAAGAAGAACAAGAACACGAAGAGAGAGAGAGAGAGAGAGAGAGAGAGAGAGAGAGAGAGAGAGAGCCACAAACAATAGCATATAAATGCGGTACCTAGATTCTCCTAGAAATCCAACGGACCGAAAGTTAATGATGCCTCAAACTCACCCTCCCGCCCACGGGAGGGCCCCTGACCCCTCGCCAGGGAGAGAACCTCGCAGCAGTCATTTGATGCATATGTCTGCATCTGATTCATGACCACAGGAAAACATTTCGGTGCCGACGAAGCAGACATGGTCGAAAGTCGAAGACACCCAAGAAGTTTTCTCAACCATGGGTGATCAGAATCACCTCTCAGAAAAGCCAAAGACGAAAATCCCACTTTCGTCGGGCAGTGAAATCGACCGTAAGTGCGACCTCCGCCACAGGGAGAGGTCATCGCTAATGACCACTCCATCTGGCCAACCAGGATCATTACCGCGAGGGGGGAAACAAGGGGAAGGACCTCTCGTGGGAAGAAGAAGATGAAGAAAGAAATGAAAGATGGAAAAAAAATGTAAAGAGATAACAAAAACTGAAGATAAATGCAGTGATTAAAAACAACCACAACAATGTTTCTTATTACGGAAAATATAACTTAAGAATTGAACAAGTACGCTTACAAATTACGCATAGTAATCAGGAACCGCACAATTTGGAACTGAAAATGTCATAGCTTTAGAAATTGCTGTATTCCATTTCGTATCCGAGCATAATATAAATCTACATGTATAACTGAAGTTCTGTGGCAAAATATCATACGTCATTAAGCCATCTCGAACTGCCACTGACGGTTTAAAAGCCCGGGAAAAAACTCCTGTACAATAAAAAAAAAAAAAAAAATCATACAATTGAAGTGATGTATTACTAAGGGTGGGAAGTCTGTAGGCTATAAAAGATCATTTATTAACAAGAATCAAACTTATTTATAAACAGCTATCAACCTTTTATTTTTGGAAGCAAAGCCCGGCTAAGAACGCGTATCCGGAGAGGTAGCGTTCGTGCGTGTGTCGAACGCTTCAGAGTGGATGAAGGAAGTCACAGAAAGGACACTAAGTATAGAATAAAAGTTGAGGGCGAAGAAAATGGGCCTTGAATAGAGTACAGAATGACTTCGATTACACAATACTGACTGGGGAGTATGAAGAGAAACTGCAGAATCGTGTGAAAGAGTTCGAAAGTGTTTGCGTGAGGAAAAATTTGAAGGAAATGAGCATGAGTAATGTAATGAAGGTTAATGGAAACAACGAAAGGAGAGCAATGAATTTATTATTATTATATTACTATTGTTATTATTATTATTTCAGTAGATAAAACCTATTCACATCGATCAACCAGACAGGGGCCACTGACTTGAAATTCAAGCTTCCAAAGAATGTTGTTTTCAACCTCCCACCGCAGACCCCACACTGCAGCAGTAACTGATAATGATACAGAACCAGTGATTTTTCATCACCCTGAGGGAGAAGCAATCCCGTGACGTCTGAGTGGCATGCCACGACACTAACCACTGTACCAGCGGACCAATTATGTTGGAAGAAAGAAAGCATGCATTTCTTACAGATTTTTGGATTAAATGTGATGGACGATGACAGAGTTTAGAGGTGAATCAACGAGAATGGTGCTAGAGACTTAGACGAGAACTTACTTTCATTTCGGATTAATGATGGGTACTTGACTTAAAATTATTATATAAAAAATATAAAACTTTTCGAAAGAATACACATCAATTAACGAACGAAATATCCGTAATGCTTTAATAAGGTTTTTTAATGTCTTGCCATACAATCATACAATCACCTCCTTTGTCGTTTGAATTTCGTGCCTTTGCGAAAGTCACCATCAGTGTTCTCTTGCAATTCTTCAGCTAAGAAATATGACACTTGTTAAGTCAATTAAGGAGTTTTCTGAGCATCCAAGTATAGCCACCTTCGGGCGAGTTACGCTCCAAAGACAGCTCGGGTAAGGATGTGAACCTGTTCCATAATTATTTTCACCAATCTTTGCAATCTCCCATCTTACAAGAGGGGGTCTACAGCCTTATTCTTCTTCTCCCCTAAACCTAAAAATAATTAAGACGAAACCGATAAAATTCGACGAATCATTTTATTCAACGATAATATGATTAGTCATTTGTTGACCATATGTATTATTATCTGTACCATTTAAAGCGTTGTGCTTTATTCAGCTATATCAAAGCTATTCATAATTGGTAATATCGACTATTTCTTTAATCGTAACTTCCTCGAGGTTCCAATTCGAACCTTAAATGGAAAACGTACAAAAACTTACACCTACCACGAAACATCGCAAGGCACTTCATTTCTTGTATTATTTGGAGATTCCATCGTCGGTTAGTCCGTTCCATAAAAGTACTATTCCCCATCTACAGTTGTTAGCACTTACTAACACCTGTCATTGCTCCCACGGGAAGGCCAATCCACGCTTTGTTCTTATTTACCCTCGATTAACACTCCCTAGTGTGCTCTCTCTTACGACGGACTATTTCCAAGTTCCTCATCCAGGCATTTACTGCCTTCTGTTACTAGCCCCTGGTAAGTCAACAAACTCTCTCTCTCTCTCTCTCTCTCTCTCTCTCTCTCTCTCTCTCTCTCTCTCTCCTTGTCACGCATACACAAAGAACTGGAAGCCGACACGAAGAAAATACGGGCTATGAGAAAATCAATGATCTAAGGTTATCCAAAAGAATTGTTTTTCTCTCCTCGTAGAAGTTCCAAAACGTGGCCCCTACTAAATCCTGCTTACTGGGATACTGGAAAGCATCAACACACATAAACAGCTCAAACGATGGCCAGCCAATCAGGGAGGTTAACACCTCCGAAGTGCCCACGGACGTAAGGATTACGTTCACAGGGGTTCAAAGAGGCAGGGACGCTCATACGCAAGAGCGTGTGTTAGCACTCTCTTCGTTCTAACTCGCCACAACTCCTCTTTTACGATCGTGAGAATGTGGCTAACACTCGCTGAAGAAGGAGGAGAGGGAGGAGGAGGAAGAGGTGACGGTGGTGGGGGAGGAAAAATAAGTTTTGGGGAGGGGTGATGCCGCAAGGAAAAGGGAAAGAAGAAAATAAATGGCAGAGAAGGGAGAAACCTATAGACCCGATACATAAAGGACGGTAATGTAGCAGCAGCAGTATTAGCTGTGCATTTTCCTTGCGTGGATTAACGAGACGCAACTCATTTCTTTTGGCCAGGGATCCACCTCAGCCACTCGTAAAACACCCAGAGATGTATCTTATGATGATTTGTAGATTTCCGAAGGAACAAAGGAAATTTCCAGCCTCCCGTTTGTAGCTTTGTTGTTCTTGGCAGCAGCAATTCAGAAAGATTCATTATATACACTCGCAAACTTATCACGCAGGCATTTTATATATTCTGTCGATTTTCAATGGTACCAAAACACTCGGATTTAACCGTTAGGTTTCCGAAATTCGAAAAATTGCTTTTTTTTTTTTTTTTTTTACTTTTTTTTTTTTTTACTTTTTTTTTTAAATTGGAATGGGCCTCAGACAGTATTAGTTCTCTCTAGACGTCATCAGCATTTTATTTCTTGAAATGAATGTAAGTTTCTTGTAGGCAAACTTCCCTATGCCCTACTTCAATTTCAATTAAGAACTGTTAGTGATGCCTTCTCGGCAATGCTCTTCAGGATGTAAAGTGCTTCTCGCTTGGCATATAGCCGTCAACCATATTCTAGTGGGGTGTAATGACACACTGCGGAATATCAAACAGAGAATAATGATACCAGGAGTCCAGGACCTTGAATGTCTCGATGGATACTCCCAAGCTTTAGATGTGGTTGTGATGATTCTTCAGAGCAATGTGTTTCTTTGCCTTATTTTATGTATTGCTTTGCATTATTTTTAAGTTTTCACCTATCTATACATATATTAATTATTCGTATCAGTTGTTTTTTCATTTCTATTATAATTCCTTTTAAGAAGTTTTCTTTCCTTTTTTCACATGAAAGCATTCCATTTTGTAGAGCTGTAATTGTCAAGTTACAGATTTTCACGGCCTGCTCCATATGAATGTATTCATAAAAGTAATATTTTGAAGAAAAAATAAATGTAAACGATAAGAAAATCATAAATGACTTACGACCATATAGTAATGATTTTCTTTCAGCATGACTACAATCATCATTTTGGGCTAACAATCCATCTTGAAAATAAGAGCAATAAAATAAATATTTAAATATCCATCTAAGATATACGCTTGAATTCTACTCGGGCCCCCTCCCTGAACATGGCACATATAAATACAGGTTTCCGTATTGCGATATAATATACAAATATACACAGTAACATAATCAAAATATATAAATTCTTTGTTAAGGCTGTGTTGAACATTTCACCGTTATGCTTCAAAAACCAACATGAAGCGTACGTGCATACATACATATATAAAAACATGTAAGAGAATCAGCTAAGGACGGGAAGGTAACATATACAGCTGGTTTGAGATTACCCAGACGGGCGGCTGCTAATTCCACCCAGATGGTGCTGCTCCGTTGTAACAGATGGTTTAGAGATGGGAAGGGAGACCGAAATGTATTCTCGGGAATACCACCTCCCCCATTCCCTTCTCATAATCCTCTCTACGGCTAAAAATAAAAAAAAAAGGACGAATCCAAAATTGGTGAAATTATCGTAAGATCTCGGGTAATTGGCCTTATTGCTCTTCCTAGAGGAAGAGTTTCCTTCAACCGGGCATGAGATTCAACTGCGTCATTGCGACAAAGGCAAAGGAAGGAAATCTCATTACGCCTCGTGACAAAGCAAATCAGTTTAACAGCTCTCTAGAACGTAATTAGACAGTGCTTATCAAAATGCACGATGTTGCTGTCCTGCGCTGGCGACAGGGCCGATTCCCTCAAAGATTGCGGTTGGCGCTGCTATCAATGGCAGAAATGGAAATGCGGAAGCTAAATTGAAGTAGGAATAAGTGGACGTTGGGGGAGGAGACTTGAATGTCATATGAAACGGAAGAAGGGCAGGGAATGGGGCGGAAGGGAACATAAGAGGAAACAAAGGGGGAGGCGAGGAGCAATAGAAGTGAAGAGGGGAGGGAGGAATGAATGAGGGATAGAAACAAATGCAAAATGATGCAGCGCGGGCTTCCACACAGTCTTACAGGGTCGTCATTTTGTGCAACTGTGGTCACTCATTCACGAAAATAAGAACAAATGATGAATACCAGCTTTTCAGTCTTACGCCGCAATAAAAGTGACTATGAAGTATTTTCCCGTTCAAATTATTTCTTACTAAGGCAAACACAATGAATTGAAAAACAAAAAGGCTGAAACAGAATAGTAATCTACACATCTAAAAGTACTTTTCTGAATTAAAAATAAAATACCGAACTTTCTAGAAGAAAGCAACAGCAGCAGTAGTAGCGGTGGCAGCAGCACTAACAACAGTAGCAGCCAATAAGAATACATTTACATTTTTAAACTACAACTTTTAAATGTGACTAAAATAAAAATCGGACTGCAGAGTTCACCGAGTACTTACTTCCCCAACACATGTATAGCTAGCGCCATCGCCTTACCTGGAAATAAACAAATGAATTTGTGAATATTTCCTCATAAGAGAAATAATCAATCATAACTATATTCAAACATGCTCGTATAAAAAGATAAAATAAAACATGTCAATTCTATCGAGTTATAAATTCGCTTGACAGAACTGCGAAGAATTTATATTTGGTCGGATTCGGATGATAATGCAAGTCTTCTCTCTTATTATTATTATTATTATTATTATTATTATTATTATTATTATTATTATTATTATACACTCTAAACATCGAATAGACGACTACAGTGCCTCTGATTAACTTAAATATAAACAGATTATACACACATACGTACACTTCATATTATTGGCCTTAACGTGTACAAAACATAACTAAATACTTGCATTTCCACATAAAACATCATTAATGTTATCTCTAAAACCACAAAACACAAATACTAAAATACATATACATGGATGTCTATGTACGTCTGTATAATAATATATATATATATATATATATATATATATATATATATATAGATAATATATTATAATATATATATATATATAATATATAATATATATATCGGAACTAGCGATGTGTGGTGTTAATAATATATATATATATATTATATAATTATTATATAATCTATATCTTATAAATATATAAATAATATATATATATATATATAATAATATATATATATTAATTATATAATATAGTCCCGATTATAGAAAAGCCCCATCCAACTACGTTCACGGAGAAGAGAACAGGGACGACAACGTTCATAATAATAATAATAATAATAATAATAATAATAATAATAATAATAATAATAATAATAATCATAATAATAAGAGAGAAGACTTGCATTATCATCCGAATCCGACCCAATATAAATTCTTCGCAAATATTTTACGGACTACTGAGGTCGTGGCGGTAAAAAAAAAAAAAATCCCTCCTTAAAGACGGAGAAACAGAAGAACGATATTCCAGGCACAGTATGCAAAATCCCATCTTTCGTTATGTCTCGTTGATCAAAGCATTTAGAAGGTCGTAGGTAATAGAGAAATGGATAAGAGAGAGAGAGAAGAGTAAGGGATGGAACTAAAAGAAGATAAGGAAAGGCGGCCAGGTTTAGTAGGAAATGTAAATCCTCTTTCTAAGCGGCATCTCGACAATACCTTATTAACACCCAATCCCAAACCGCCCCCCTCCCCCCCAACCTTCCCTCCGACAGATAAACACAATAGTGCCCACGTTCTCAAGAAATGAAAGTCGTTTTATTCTTCCTTCGTACCTCCGCACGTACAGTAATGCAGATCTACTTAAGGAAACGAAAACGAATAACAAAACAAACTGATGTCGAAATTAATGACCATCTATTTCTACTTGAAGAATTTGGACAGATTTTCCCACCTGTTAAAGTGAAAACGAGATACTACCAGCATCAGAAAATGAGCTGATAAAAGTTACCTAAATGGTAAAGTAACCGACTTAAGAAGTGAATTTTTACATGAGATTTATATGACAGAAATCGTGTTATTTGCATAATATTCCTTCTACATGAGGTTAAGGGTGTTGGTAAAGATTAAAATTGTTATTCCTTTGCGTGACTGAGTATGCTGATGTGCTTGCACACACATGAATATAATAACAGTAAGTTTCACATATTCCCAAGCATTCAGGCAATCAATATATACACAAACAAAGCCCTAACTGATCCAATTATAAGATTTTATCTTCGAATTCGAAGGGCTTTAAAATACGTAACATGGCCCAAACAGAGAGCAGAACAAAAATCCGCAAATTAATGAGCAATGAACTTAAGTGAGAGTCTCAACCTTGAAAGGCTCACAATCCAAAAGGGCTTCTCTTCCACAATTACATCTGATTGACTCATTCCATTAGCATTTTGCGTCAGAGCCCTCAACATCACGGATTATAATCCGTCAAAGATTTTCACGACAAATTAAAAATGCTTTTCTTACTGAAAAGCTGTGTAGCGTAATATTTTCGCTTAGTCATCAAAGAAAACCAGAATGAGTGACCCAAATACAAAGATTTTACGAGAGAGAGAGAGAGAGAGAGAGAGAGAGAGAGAGAGAGAGAGAGAGAGAGAGAGAGAGAGCTTAGTGGAAAGCATGGGAAGGAGAATAAGGGGTGGTGGTGAGGTCTTATTGTGATGCTGAGACTCCAGGGATGTTAAGAACCTCTCTAAGGAGCTTACACTGTTTCTGCCTCTTTATTAACGTTTCATAATCTCATTCCAAGAACGAGCATCCCAGCTTGCACAGGAATTTTTCGCTCAAAACAAAAATCCTATTTACAATTGGAGAAAACCAAGCAGGGGGTAGAGGGGGGAAGGGAAATTGCACCCTCTTCATTGAAAACATTATAATCTATACAAATAAAATAAACCTTTTCAGTGAACAATCCACCTTACTGGTACGCTTCAGGTGGTATTCTTTTTCTCTGTAAACAGACCGCTCAATTTCATTTGCAGATGATAGAGTTTCTTCTGGTCATTTATTTAACTTTCATGAAAATTTACCCTCTCCATCAGTCACCTTCAAAAAACAATTGACAACCAAGAAATGTGAAAATATTTACGACAAATATTCAATTGTCCTCCTTGCTAAATTACATCTATCCGAGCGAATCGTTATAGCGCCGATGTTGACAAAATCTCTGATTACAGATGATACAGAACATATTAGTTGAAGCTTTCAAGGAAAATTTCCCTAAGCTCATTTCAATAACTATTTCCGCGCCCAGTAACGTTCCTTACGAGGGATGCAAACTTATTCGATATAGCTGGGAGATCTATAACAACGGCTGCGCCACCACTCTTGGAACAAGAACCGCAGGTCTTTAAGAAAAGTGAAGTTTTAACCCAGTTTTATCAATCCAATTTGGATTTACAAGTAAACACTAGCAAACCTTACAAGGGTCCTCATCCAAATAAGACTAAATCTAACTTCAACAAGTTGCGAGCGCTTTGGAGATACCTTATGTACTCAGGATAACTTCCACTTCTTTACGAAAGAACTGTGCATAACTATTCACTGCACATTTAACCAAATATTCCACCTTTACCGAAACCAACTAGTCAGTTTACCTAGAGCGTGACCTCCCTTTAATTCTATTGCATCGGGGTTGTTTGATAGTTGTATAAATACGTCAGTCATACTTGCCACCACTTCTTTGGCTACGTTATGTAAATCACGATTAGCATTGAAAAATATCCTGTATTCGAGCTACGAACTCTTCAAGTCAATTAGTTTAACGAATCTTGTATTCATAATTTACAATAGCATTTATTTACCTCTATACGAAAGAAAGAGTCATCTGATTTTTCAGACTTTTACGCCATTAGAATTACATTTACGTATGTGAAGGTCTAAAATATATAAGTATTGTAAAATGAATCTTTACAATACAATGTCTGTAACATTTATAAATTTGTATAATTATAGAACTGCCCATTCATACCCAATAACCTTTCTATCTTAAATTATAAACATATATATATATATATATATATATATATATATATATATTATATATAATGTATAATGTATATATACACCGCAATTTTGATACAAGTGTGTATGTTACCTATAACGATACACTACTGTGTAAAAAAAAATATGATAGCAAATTCCCGGCATACCACATTCAATTATGTAAATAATAAGACTCGTTATGTTTATACTACAATTTCATTTATACGTTTATGCTGAAGTAAACTAAATATTTCCATTGGAGGCCATATCAACATTGTAATAGAAGAAGAAGAAGAAGAAGAAGAAGAAGAAGAAGTAGAAGTAGAAGTAGAAGTAGTAGTAGTAGTAGTAATCCACTTTTGACATGTCCGTCTCTTCATCACAAGAGACACCCTCAACAAATTTCCACGTTCCTCTCGAAGTAGCTTAACGTGCAGCTCCGCCAAGCTGACGGGTAAACCACAAACTTCTCGCGGAACTAAATCAAAACTCCACCGCAACGCCAAAACATACAAACAGAGGCAGTATGTTAAATAACGAAAGGTGCCATATTTCATGGAAGTTTCCTTGGGTGGCATAACAATGAAATGAGCTCAGAAGGGAAGGCGATGCTGGTGGAAGGTTTGAAAAGGTAAGACATGCAAATAGAATATAAAGGAAAGTACAAATACAGTGAAGTTGACAACAGTCGCACAGCATTACACACACACACACACACACACACACACACACACACCACACACATATATATATATATATATATATATATATATATCTAGTATGTGTATGTATGTATATATATATATGTATATATATAGTATATATATATATATATATATATATATATATATTATACTATATAATATAAATTCTATGAAGGTAATTAAAACAAAATGAAAAATATATATATAGGCAGAGTATATGGCCACGAAGAATGTAAAACATCGGAGTGCAAGGTCTTTCAACTTTTGCTAACAGGAATGTTCAAGCAAACTGCGTACGACGAAGAAATAAATTACAACGAAAACTCGGTTTTTCATAAAACAAGTAAATAAACATTGGCCATAACATCTGAGGTTAAATCTTCAGACGATGAATAGCAAAGAATAGAGTAATGACATTAACCTGAATTACTGATAAAATATATAATGATTAAGCACCCTTTTACATCTCCTTCGAGCATCATCTGGGTTGACCTTGAATCAGTGATCATTTTCCGTTGGGGCTAATAAACTGACACAACCTATTTTTACCTCTGTTACAAAAGTCCCTAAAGATTCGGTAAATATTGATTTCAAATGAAGAATCCACCGAATTGGCTTTACCACCAACAGCCAGTCAAATTTTGGAACGAGTTAACTTGCCTATTAACTAATTAACTTGCGTATTTCTTATAATAAGTTAACTTCTAACAGAACACTCTAAAATAACAGAAACTTCTACAAGCATACGTTTGGTACGGCAATGCGTAACCATCTATCTCCAGTTCTCTCAAGTTTATATAAAGAGTTTAATTTTGAAAAAGAAAATTTATTCCTAAGATTTTTCAACTAACCGTATTTGGTATCGTATGTAGACCATATTTTGCCTATCACACCTGAAGACGTGGATGTAAATAATTTCTTGGAAAACTGAATGAACTTGTTCTACACAATGTTATTAGGCTTGAACTATTCTTTCAGCACATCACACTAATATAAAAATCTCCACATATATACTCTTTCATGTTCCGTTAAGCATTGCATGAAAGTCTGTAAGTTCCTGGATAACCTTTATCTAGCATAAAAAATAGGTCTGGATAGGGACTAAGGTTATCCAGTTCATAGTATAGATGCTTGTTACAATAAAACTGTGAAGCCACTTTATAATGTAAGCAAGAAGAGAGAATTACTTACAAAATATTCAATATAAATGTAATCCTTTTCATAAAACAACACCGAAAAAACCATAGTAACATTGTTTACAGTATTCCATGTTTGAACAGTGTTTCATTTTATTTGAGTCAGAGGACGAAGGAATTAAATGTTATAAAAAACTAACACAAATATTCAATAAGAACTGTTGAGATGCTTAGAATTCTTCCTTGCAAGCCTTTTATCCTGTTGCATGTAGTTTGTTAACAATATCTTAAGAGTATAACTTAGAGGTAGAGGTGAAAGATCTTATACGTTTGGTTCGCCTTTCCTTGAGGACAAAATACACACACACACACATGTATATAATATATATACATATATATACTATAAATATATATAGATATATATATCTATATATATATCTATATATATATAGAGAGGGAGAGGAGAGACCGGAAGAGAGAGAGAGAGAGCGAGAGATAAAACATGCGCCAAAAAAAAAAAAGAATGTACAACCACAGAAATCAATGTAAAAAATTACATTCTCTTAATGTATCACCATGCTTAGACAAGCAAAAAGTGGTCACTCCCTAGTAAGCGTAAAAAACATTACAAAATACAGCCTAGGGTAAAAGACACGTAAACTGGATGTAAAATATACTCCCTGCTATCCCGACCACTGGATGATAAATAGAAAGAGAAAATTTGTCTTGAAGCTTTTTGTAACTACACGCCAATGGTTATACGATTGGTGAGCACGCAGAGACCTTTCTCCATTTCTTTTAGTAAGTGTATAAAAATGTACATACACAAATATTAATATATATATATATATATATATATATATATAATATATATATATATATATATATTATATATATAAAAACGCACCCTCCTTTGAAATGTCGAACACGCTTAACCCCATAATAGCTGGAACAGAATAGAGGAACTCATAAGAGAATTACAGGCAAGAAAATAAAAGTACGAAGTCAGGGCTAAAACAGCAGCAGCTAAAATAATATAAAGTCCCACGCACGCACAGAAAAGCACACAGGCAAACTCTGCAGATGTTCCATTACATGAATACGAATAGGGGTTGATGGAGCCCACTGCTGTCTGCAAACAACAATTTCTTGACGTCTTAAAATTAGAAAGTGCACCATCTGTTAGAAGCATATCTTTAATATAGTTAATTAAACTATATTACATCCTGTTTCATAAAATAAAAATAAAAGAACTCTTTTAGAAAACAAATTTTTAGACCTTATAAATAAGAAGCGTTACATATGCAAACTTCTAGATATTACTTAAATTAAAAATTAAATGGCGAGTTCTTTTTAGTGCACAATTTCAAAGTATATATTATAGAAAAAGTTTTTAAATTAGAAAAAATAACGTGTAAGAAATGAAAAAAAAATCGAATACACTGCGGGAGATAATGGATTTGGAAAAAATATATACAATTATACGTGCTGAACTAGAAATGCGCTACAATCTAGGCAAATTGAAGCTAAAAGTAAGGTAAATACTCTAGTACGCAAAAATATCAACTCACTCGCTTGTGTATGGGTTCAAATGAAACAAACAAACAACAATAGAGCACACCTCGAAAATGACCTAATTTGTTCAGAAATTAACATAAAAAGAAAAACTATACATCCGACGGGTTTACACAATTATCTAACAATGAAGTTCTTACAACCCTTGATTCTTGGTATTCGAAAGATAACCCAGCTCTAAACAGAAATAAATCAACAAACATTACAGCAGTTCATGCTGAAAGGTAAGTTCACCTTTAAAACCGGAATGATACATGTCCAGTCGCATTACATATTGATGGCATTGTATCAGTACATTATCGGAAATTTTTAAAGCTAAGGAGTTTACTACCGCAACTATTTTCCCATTTTTTATGCTTTAAAAATACTCATATCATTTAAGACGACCTTTTCAATACACGTCATATAATTATATATATATATATGACGTACATTCAATATTACTATTTTGCACAGTGTTTGAATATGAAAACTCCCGTATTTTTTGTATGTTTACTCGTATATACATATATTATTATATACAATGTATATAATATATACACAAACATGTATACAGTGTAAATTCATATATAAAATACATATGTATAATCCAAATAATATATAACACCCCCCTATAGTAAATATATATTACATATGTATATACATATACCGTGATATATATAATATATATAATATAACGTGATATATATATATATATATATATATATATATATATATATATATATAATGAAATGTCTTCCGTATGCGCCATCCAGTTTTGCCAACACTGGCGTGGCATAACTGATGCTTCACCAACACTTACTTTGTTAACAAAAACAGAAACGCAAAATCTATTTACAATTTGCAGAGAACATCTTTTAATGAGAGAGAGAGAGAGAGAGAGAGAGAGAGAGAGAGAGAGAGAGAGGATGTTACAATTTCTTCCATTTCTATCGCAAAGAATTTTCATAATGGTCTCATCCTCCTCCTCCAGTCCCCTCCCCCACCGCCCTTCCCCTATTCCTCGGCTACTGTATTTCCATAATAGTGAAGAAGAAAACTGCCAACAAGCGCACGTAATTAATTGCGATCCTTATCTTAATTAAAATGGAGTCGAGCCGTGCTCCCCAACTCAACCCCCAAAAGCCCCCTTTACTTTTTCGCTAACCTTCTGATTTTTAAATGACCTATTGAGAGAGAGAGAGAGAGAGAGAGAGAGAGAGAGAGAGAGAGAGAGAGAGATTCTAAAAGTACTTGTGGTATGGGACTCGGGGAAATGAAGGAGACGTTTGTGCGTTCGTTCCCCGATCTTTATAAATTTTCTATTGTCGTTTTTCTGATGCCATATTACCAGCAATTTATGAAACTCTTTCATGATCCAACACTAATTACAAACAATGTAATTTTGCCTACTTGGGGCTACTTGAGGAATAAAGCCATGAAATTCGGTAGAGACACTGAACATTGTTTATTTAATGGATAATATGGACGGTTAAACGACCTCTCTGTCCTCATGTCATAGCAAGTGTTCCGAACAGAGAAACCTTCAGTCTTTTTTCTTTATTCAAACAATTAGTGATTTTGATAGTGATCAGCCAAGCCAACTTATGTCTTCGTTTGCTTTCGATTCTCGCGTCAAGTTCTGTACAGACTCACCGTTCGATTACTACTTTAATCTATACAGAGAAGTCATTACGATAAACCCAACGGTCGACAGGGATACTGAAATACTTTTACGATTACAACACCTCGAGGAAGTGATATTAAACTTATCTTTATAAGAAAAAGCAATGAAAACTTGCTTGATCTTCTAATTATTCTAAACTTAAGGTAAGGAAACCCAGCAGCGCCCTGACTAGGGAGAGACGCTAGAGTTATTATGCAGCGCCAAAATAAAAAAAGAGGGTTTGGTTCCAAACCTACCAACCCTCAACCTTCTGATCCACCACAACACCACAACGATGTCATGTGCACTGTCTGCCTCAACCTACATTATATAACAACTCAATAACGAGGGTTGCACCTCGTCTCCCATACTGCTTCTTAACCTCACAAACCGAGTAGTGAACATATTTTACCTCAATTCAGACACTTCTGGATCTCCTACCTAATGTGCCATGATGTAATGCCACGGATCATTTCAGCGACCTTAACATAAGGAGTAATTCTAACTCGATCTGGCGCCTTGCATTCATTTCCTCAAACAGATCTAACAATATTTCCCTTATGTTATCCATCCTCTCACTTTCTTTTTTATCTATGTCATCGCTAGCCTCATTCATTATGATGTTATCCACAGTAAATTCTTTTATTTCTTTAGTTAACCAACAAAAATGAATTATTGTTATGAACTTTACTTCACTTCCTCGAACAAAGGTTTTCCTAAATGCGATTAGATAAAATTATAGTCGAACATGAATGGGAAAGTTACGCATCATGCCTAATAGAACGATACATTTCACTGATGATAAAAGTTATAAAAAAAAAAATTCATCTTTTACTCTGCTCTCTCGAGTCTTCCTACAACACAGTAATTAATATATTCTCAATTAAGCCAGTTCCTTTAATGAATAAACATAAGGACCGGCAACATATGACATCAATAATGCTAATTAGATTTTCTTTAATATTGTTCTCTCTGTTGATAGAAAAAAAAGAGACACTGGCACTAAACAGGCAACATGCCAAACAAATAACAAAAACACTCTTTTTGAGATTTATATATAAAATACGATTGTTTATACGGCAAGGATATACATACATACACACACACACACACACACACACAAGTTATGACTGCTGGTTCCAAGTCGTGGGTCTATCCTTGTCCCATGAACGACAAACATAAAGGCCCCCATATACGTATCTCTCCTCATATATATACTTAAATACTACTCTTATGTGCCACCGCAAAGAGAGTAAGAACAATTCCGGTTCATTTCGAATCCTTCTTTGAAGGAAGTCTAGAATAAGAAATACATATATTATTCCCCAAACATTAATCAGAATAATTTACGAACTATGGTGACCAGAATTGAAAAACTTGTCTCTTCAAACGCTTACGCCTTCCAATTTAATTATAAGTACAAAAATAAACTAAAAAATGAACACAGAGTACGAACACGCTAAAGTAATTCTGACTGGATTTGTGTATTGATTATATCGAATAATGGAAGCGAAGATTCTTTATGGAATAAAGGCATAGGAAAAAAGGAAAGCAAAAATATTTGTTGCTTGTAAATCAAATGCCAATCCTATGAAAGTGTCACGCCTCAGGAATGAGGCATTTGTACAAGAGCTTCAGCCTGAGTATATATACAAAATCCAAGCAATGTATGGGCTAGCTTGAGCCAGTCATTCTGCACAATCCGTTATTTTCATTAAATTTAGTGCAGACACAAATCATACGGGAAAAAGAAATCCCTGTATATTTTAAACCTCAAGTGATCAGTTTATTGTAAATAAGGGTTGAGTATTTAATTGTTGGTATTTTCATTTCAGTAGATGACACCTATTCACATGGAACAAGCACACCAAAGGGACCACTGACTTGAAATTCAAGCTTCCAAAGAATGTTGGTTTCAAGCCACCACCGCAGAGCCAGTGACTTTTCATCGCCTTGGGGGGAGACGCGAACCCGCGACATCTGAGTGGCTTTCACGACACTAACCACTATATATACCGGCGGATCAGCTAACGTAAAACATACCTCCAGTCTACATAAAACAAGCAAAATGGAATAAATTCACTGTTATTATACATTCAGTATCCTCGGAAATCCCCTTAAAAATGCTATCTATAAAAACGGAAATATGTTGGCTTTCCGGTACTGAAATTAAATTCAGCCCTTTACATAACTAATTCAAAATCAAGTATTTGCTTTTGATGGTCCGGCACAGATTCTCTTTTTCCATTCTTCACAGCTTCAAGGACTTTTTTTAATCAACCAGTTGTTAGCGAGCACCAGTTAACCTGACGTCTTGGCAGCTTATCTGGACCAACGGTCCACACCATGCCTCTTATTCCTTTTGACATGGTTCTAGCCTGGCGTAAAGTACCCAAATCTACACGGAAACACCAACCAGTTAGTCTGCTGATGCAACCACCACAACTCCTGACCTGTCCTATATTATATTACGAAAAGGGGTGAAATAACTAAATAAACCGACTAAGCGAAACAATATGTAAACATTCAGGAATGAGCGCTCGCGCTGTACAACGAAACGAGGACAAGACCAAAGGAAAAAGGAAAAGCGAATCAAACACTGTCACGGCACATTCAACATAAAAACGCATGAGATATGTTAGCGATCTCTCTCTCTCCTCTCTCTCTCTCTCTCTCTCTCTCTCTCTCTCTCATTTTCATTAAGTAAGCAATTAAATGAAAAGTTTAATTAGTCCCACAGCGTTATCAATTTGAAGGCAAACGATTGCGACACATATTTAACTGAATCTATTACACCTCACGGATTTGTAAGTAAAATGAAATATATACGTTTTTATCAGAGTCAGCTGAAAATATACAGCAGACCAGACACGCACGCACGCACACAGGCTCATCCATAAAACACCGAAACCGTAATTAACTAAAAAAAACAATGGAGACGTAATGAACACCTGAAATGGAAGGGGGGAAGAGTTTATGCGGGAAAGAATGTGGAAAAAAAGAAAGAAAAAAAAAACATCATGACAACCATCCTCTGCTAATGGCTTGCCCTGGTTTACTTAACATCCCCCCACCCCCCCAATCCCCAACCACTCGACTACAGCCCGAGTCTTTCAAAGAAAAAACCAGCTATTGCCTAACTAAC
This sequence comes from Macrobrachium nipponense, assembly GCF_015104395.2. Classification (NCBI taxonomy): domain Eukaryota; kingdom Metazoa; phylum Arthropoda; class Malacostraca; order Decapoda; family Palaemonidae; genus Macrobrachium; species Macrobrachium nipponense. The sequence goes on from NC_061089.1 coordinate 35,484,114, forward strand.
TCCTATTTCCTGGTTCCTCTAACAACCCCTCCAGCTGGTGTGGACGCGTCTCCCTCTGAAAATAAAAATGCCAAATGAACTGATGAATCTCAGCCCCAAATACTCCACGAGCTCCTAAACACTGAATATTTTTTGGGTCTCTCTCTCTCTCTCTCTCTCTCTCTCTCTCTCTCTCTCTCTCTCTCGCTCTCTCTCTCTCTCTCTCTCCTCTTCTCTCTCTCTCTTATTTGTTGGCCATCAGCACTTGGAGAGAAGGAGTGTACGTCTTGCAAAACAATAGGTAATGGAAGGGAATAAAAAATAAGAACACATAAAAAAAGCAGAAATGGGGGAAGGGGTTGGAGGAAGTGACAGACATGAGTAAGTGATTCTTTTTCAGTAACGGAGCTCAATTATTATCTGCTGCGCAACGGAAGCCATAAACACCACTGTTCTTTTCCGTTTGTAGGAGAGTGGAGGAGTAAGAAGGAAGGTGATGAAGCTACAGTTTACTTATCTTTTTGTTCCCTTCCCCCAACCCCCCCCCCCCCACCCCCCCCTCCCATCCTGTACTACTCTTCTTCGCAATGGTTTCTTTCATTCTATAATGACCACATTCTATTCCGTTTTGTTTACCATGTGCTATTCCTTGTATACCTTCACATGTTAATTCATTATGTTCTCCTTGAATTGGCTAAAGCACACCAACGTGACACTTACACAAAAATGGATGATTATCGATATAAAAATCTACGCTAAGAGTACATAAACTTTGTTCGCAGGTAACCCCGGACTCCCGAGAAAACAAACAACCCACTCTGTACATTTCATCTCCTGCTGGATTAATCATAAATAACATAAGTTCAAAAGCATACGACAGAATCTATTATATATATATATATATATATATATATATATATATATATATATATATATATATATACAACATACATACATACATACATACATACATACATACACACGAGTACATACACTTCATCATCATTACGTCTAGTGCTTACATACGATGTAATAAAATCCCTTCTATTGTACGTGCAATATGTCACTTCCTAACTGATGCTCTGATGTTTGAAAAATTGTTTACTGGAGTTGATATTTTCAGTAAGACAAACAAAGCTGCAACCATAGTAGGGAGAATGTTATGATAAATGCCCTATGGGCCCCAATCGAGAAAGTAACACAGTACAGACGAGGAAACCGAGAAGAAAATGAAAAACTACGAAAGAGAAATACCAAAGAAAATTGTCAGACCTATAAGTCAGCCTGCACCAAGCTTTCAGCATACTAATACCTTGAATCCAGTTTAAGGGTAGCAAAGTCAACGACGAAATGTTTATGAGTAAAATTAGGCGCGTCAGTCACACCAATGGAAACATGGCCTTCCACCTTTGAAGGACGTGGTTCAATTTCTTCCTTCGGGGAGGGACATTACTCTTATTCTTACCAGTCATTTTCCACTGTTTGCAATGGGTCTGCTAGATGAGGTATTTATAAGATTGCCTGGCCCAGTTGAATCCTCAAATTATACACACACAAAATAATAACAATGTGACGTTTCACCACCTGAAAATAAAATGAGGGAAAAGCAAAACGCTAAGTGAGAGAGAGAGAGAGTAGCATCAGTCAGACCAGAAATACAAATGTGTGAGTGTGAGACTGAATTATTGTGATATGGAAATGCCAGAAAAGTGTGCTGGAGAGAGAGAGAGAGAGAGAGAGAGAGAGAGAGAGAGAG
>NC_061089.1:35490848-35523348 GCF_015104395.2 Macrobrachium nipponense
ATTATTATTATCATACAAAAGAGGGGCATCCGTACATCTTTCCTATAAGACGTCCATAATTTTTTGCATTAAAACAATAAAAAAAAAAAATGCAAATTCACGTACACTAAATCTACCACCGTTGCCAAGAGAAGAAATCCGAATGGAAAAGAAAGAATCCTATTAAGATTTACCGCCCCCCCCCCCCCCCCCCCCCCCGCCCCCCCCCCCTCCCCCCCCCCCGATAAACAAGCAAAAATAAATATGCATTCGATGGAACTTCACGCATCAAAGACGGCCGTCTCTATGCGCTATGGGAGGCTTGAAGCAGGAAATCTTCATTTAATATTCATTGAGAGAGAGAGAGAGAGAGAGAGAGAGAGAGAGAGAGAGAAGAGAGAGAGAGAGAGAGAGAGATAAATGCTTTCACAAATATGTTCATATTGCATACAAATTGCAAATAAAATTCTTCTTGAGATAATTAATTTTTCTACTTGGGCTAAAATTGTTCGAAATTTTACTCTTCGTTTCGTCGTTGAGGTTTCAATTTTCCCTTCTCATGAGATAAAAATTCTCTCTCTCTCTCTCTCTCTCTCTCTCTCTCATCTCTCCTCTCTCGTCTCTCTCTCTCTCTCTCTCTCATTTTACAAAGTAAATAGAAAAGATCGATTCGGGAGAGGAGGCAACAACGACAACTGTTAGGTTAATGATAGTAGGCGTCGCACAAGTCCCAGGGGAAGATTTCTCCCAACATCCTCGCCTTCAGCCCTTCCCAAAGCCTCTTTAACGTGCTCTTGAATGATCTTCCAATATTCTGCTCTCTAATCACCTAATTTCACACGCACTAGTCGGCGAAACCTGATTGGTTGATGTTTCTTGCACCAATAAGACGACACGTGAGCGCCATCGAGCTCACATACGAACGCACATTGTCTTCTTCAAATAGTAATTACAAATCTAATGGAGGCGAGGGAATCGTTTTTAGACATAGGTACTATACACACCCAGAAACATATACACATGAATTATGTGTGTGCGTATGTATATATATATATATATATATATATATATATATATATATATATATATATATAGTAGAAGGAACCATAGTAATATTCTCATTTATCAAGACGAAAAATATTTCGTCTTGATAAACAAGATTACTGTGGATCCTTCTACTGTTTACTTGGAAGCACTATCACGGTGCTTTTATATTACATATAATATATATATATATATATATATATAGATAGATCTATAATAATATTATAATATACTAATATATTATATTATATCACATATATACTATTAGTAATATATAACATAACAATCCGAACAAGTGGCACACGGATTACACGGTTAAGTTATGATTCCTTTTCCAAAAATAACAAACTAGAATGTTCATCATTAATGTTTTCCGTCTTCGGGATTCTCTTTGGTATTGATCGTACTGAATCCTTTCGTATTTTACATCCCTCCATTATTTTCATTCCACCGCGTTATAAATTCATTACCATTGTTCAAAAATCTTGTAATAAGTTATTCTTATTGCAATTTAATTTCCATCTATTTTTCCCTGAATTTTCAGGCATATCCTCTTCGTAAACTACTGTGACATTTCAACTCTCCAGTCTCTCCCAGACCATTGTTTAAATTGCTCATCTCCTCATGGAAACCCGCCTGAAATTCCCACTTCTTCGCAACCTTTCTTAAATTTAGTCTCATACCTACAAAATATAGTATTCGGGACTAAAATTTTTAATTCCTTCCATTCCTTTTTCTGCTAAGCGTTGATCTTAAACTTCATCAGACGAACTGTTTAATTGTCAATCCAATTCTTATCTCGCACTAACACCTATCATCACGGAATTTGGAAACCATCTATTAACTACTTTTCTCTCAACCTGTCCCCCACTACCCTCACCTTCTTATCCAAGTTAAAATGGCTTTCATAAGATTAAATAGTTACGTCAATACATATACAGACATATTTAATATGTAGCAGCTGCTAATCTTTGTAATATCTATTTATAAGTTCTCCTGCAACCATCACTGTGACATTGTGTAACAAATAGCTTCTACTTAAGCTTTCAATTTTCGCGCTTTTTTATAAAAAGAATGTTTCCTAATTCTAAAACAAACAGGGCAAGAACTTTCAATATAAAACTGCGCAGGGCACCTGTAAAATTCGACTTCCTCCGCGCATCTTATTCCTCTCAATGTTTTCTTGTTGGGATAGTTCATAAAAATACCAAAATTAGGTCATCTGCCTGAATTTCCAATTTCCAATTCGTTCAAATTTTTAAAGTCTAATGCAGTATAAAAAAAAAAACAGGTTTTCCAATGTGCCGTATGTCTTTATTTTCTTGTTATTCAGAATTCAATACACCTTCCAGGAAAAGTAGCAAGCAGGTTGTACGGTGGAGCTTCAGTTTACGTTGTACTCTCGCATGAGGCTGCTAATGTATATTACTTTAATTCATTTATCTACTTTGGCTGAGGGAAGTTAACTAGACATCATGCAGTGCCCCTCAGAAGGCTGGTATGACAAAGGGCTCACAATATCCTGACAGTCTTCCTTGAATCTGATGTGAATCAATTTAATGTAGGAGTTAATGATAACACATTGGAAGTAATAACTGTCGACTTCGAACATTGGTCATTATCACAAAAGATTTTCTCTAGCCATCTTCATGGTCAGTCTACCTTCTTTGTTCCCCGGCCCCTTTCATTTTCCAGAAAACGATATAAAAGGTTAAGTATCATCACTTTTCACAAGATTAATACCTGCAATCTACAGTTAAGAACGTTAACAGAATAGAGTGCAAAACCATAACTACAGACTTAAGATTCAAGTACAGGAGTGCAAAATGACGCAAGCAAACCTTGAGAAATAAACTGGAAACGGAGTAACTTCATCTACTCTTGATCTTGCTAACTTTGGATGACGAACTAGAAATGAGATTTATGTACCTCATCGCCGAGGGCAAAAGTATGCAATAGTTAATAAGCGCCAGTGATATACGGGAAAAAAAGTAATGTAGTTCGTCCACACGACAGTACAAACCAAATACGTGCATGGATACTTGCGAGCTGAGCATATACACAGTAACTACTTTGGAAGCCTTCTTTTCACACCCAGGAATGTGAGGCCCACTTCAGTTTCGCATTCATTTTCCGACTTTATTTATTAATTATTAATCCCTAGATGCATTCTTCAATAGAAACATGCCACAGAGAGAGAGAGAGAGAGAGAGAGAGAGAGAGAGAGAGAGAGAGAGAGAGAGGGCCATTCCTCTCTCATAAGCATTGTACCTTTGAAATAGAAAGACTAAAAATAACAAACGACGGCAACATGAAACAAAGTACTAGACAACGGAAACAAACATCCAAACAATTACACAACCAAGCGCGCCGGCGCGCACGTACACTCACTGAGGCTTTCGACAACAGTAATAATTTGAAATAATAATCAACACTAACTTTTTTTACCACTGGACGTGACAACACCTGCCAAACATTTTATTCAAAAGCGAAATAAAAACACAATACGTGATGTTAACTAAACAATGGGAACCCATGAAGTGCCTTGTACAAAGATATATATTTGCATGCGAATTATACAAACAACCACACCATCGCTAAAAGAGACAACCGCTAACGAACAAACTAACAAACAATAATAATATAATAAAACGCGACAGGCAAAATAAAGAACATAACCATTACCCAATATTTGTACAATTTAAATTCTATTTGCGTCCGCTCTCTTCAATTACTCGTCAAAATGGCTGTGAATTGCTGTTAACTAATGATGGCGGACGGGAAGGGGAAAATGGGGGAGTCGGATGGGGGGGGGGGTGTTGAAGAGGAGTTTGGAGTGACAAAATGGGGGGAGGGGTGGCGACGATTATGGGGTAGGGGAGGGATTAAGGGGAGTGAGGAAAGAGAAATGGGATAAAGACGGTGAGGTGTTGTAAGAAGGGGGTTATGGGGAGGACTTATGTCAGGAAAGGAAAGTAGGGGAAGGAGGGTGAGGATTGTGAGGAAGGTACAAAGTTTACAGTGAATGAGGAAGAGAAATTTTGAAGTGAGGACCAATGAAGTGGAGGGGGGATAATACCAAGCGTACCTTAACATCTCTCCCGTAACTTGATCATTTATGTATGTATGTATGTATGTATATGTATGTATGTATGTTATGTGTATATATATATATATATATATATATATATATATATATATATATATGAGAGAGAGAGAGAGAGAGAGAGAGAGAGATAACTAAACAATGTAATATCGCTAAGAGAGCTCAGGTGTTGATAACAGGTAATTTACCTTAAAATAAGAAGGAAGGTAAATTGCAGATCTTACGTATATGCTGAGAGATCTTTTATCTCTTGCATGTATACAAAGCTAATTAGATCAATACATTAATATTTATATTTGGAATTTGAAGATTTGGCTTACAGTTAAGAATACTTCTTGTCACAAACCTTTTCTTTTCTTGCTTCAGTGCTATACAATGAAACCTGAGTTTTTCAGTGTTCTTATCCGTTTTAAGGTAATCATGTGTTTTTAATTAGGTTCGAGCAGTTCATACTTAATTTTTAATCTCTACAACGCGAGACGGATGGCCAAACTTCAAGCAAATGTGTACTGCATGCGCTCTAGCTTAAATTCACTCACTTCTATGACTTCATTTCAATGCAAATATGATTAGGAACTTCAGGATCAAACATCAAAATGATCATCTTAGTTCCAGGAACCTTATTTCCATAACAAACATTATTAGCGTAGTAGACAAAGGTAAACATTTATCCTGTAAGAACCCGAAGAAAATATTCCTGGAAAGGTAGTTGGGAGGAAAAAAAATGTCCGAAAAAGACGACAAAACAAAAAATAAAAATAAAAATAAAATTCCCGGAAGAGCAGACGACAAAATATCTATGGGAGAACTAACAAGCGTCGACAATTCCCGAGAAAGAGCTAACTAATATAAGCAAACAACAAAGGGGAGAGGGAAAAAAGGTAGTAAAAATTCCGAGGAAGAGCGGAACACAACATTTAAATGAGTGTGCAGACGAATGAAGTCGTCTACGAATGAAGAAAATCTTCATGGAAGAACAAAGGGACGGAGAAGCGGCCCGTGACACAAGAGACTGGGGAAGAAAATGAAGTCGATAACGGATAGACGGACGCCAGCGCTGAAGGTCGTCAATAATGCAAGGGGTGTAATGCAAGGATCCGCGACACGTATCGGAGTCTCTTGTCACTTGGTTATTGATGTAACATTGGATCCCATCAAGCTTTGATCAACCATCTTGTCAGTCGGGATGTAAGCTGGCGGCTTATGATGCTGAAAACAAATACCCCGTCCACACACATATACGCATGCACACGCGCGCTCTCACACCTAAACGTACATGCTTACAGATAATGCGCAACAACTCGAACAATCTATTTGGATCTTGAACACTTACCACCCCATACACCAACAGATGGCCGCTGTTTTCTGAATTTTATTACCCTTGATTGGTTACTGTTGTTTCTGAATGCGTTAAAAATTCGGTTAATAAGCTATAGAAAATTTCTCAAATCATCCAAAAATACTGACACTGATCAGCTAACCACTATAACTCCTGAACAGTACACTCGACCAATGTTATTCTATAAGTTTTATTATACCAGTCAATGCTTATCAAATCAACAAGTCACACATCCTTTTCGGAGCTGCCAATACCCAATAATTCCAATATAGTCTCTCTCTCTCTCTCTCTCTCTCTCTCTCTCTCTCTCTCTCTCTCTCTCTCCTACACAGACACACACAAATACACACTCCCTTCTTCCAACGGCGGGTTAGATCCCCTATAAATTAAGCGGGTCAGTTAATTCACTTTAACTCTCTATCACTTCAACAACTTCTCATTAGTTCTTCTCGTAGCAGTAGCAGTTCTGTCCATTCGTCTTCTTTCTACTTCGCGTTCTCAGTCTGAGCTTTCCTCAGGAACTATCAACTCGCTAGACGTAAGGACGTAGGGGAATATTTATTCCTTACTGCTAGATACTGCTGTCTCATGAAGCCTTCTTTACGCTGTCCTCCTTTATTCACCAACGCTTTTTCTATTTCTGCCTCTCTTTTCTTCTTTCACTTCCTACTGCCGACCCAGAAAATGATAAATTAGTAGTAGGATCCCTCTCACGTAGCGTACGCAAGCCTCTTCCCTACCAACCCCCCTCTCCCCTCCCCCCGGCCCCTACTCCTCCTCCTTTTCCCCTGAAATGTCATCATCTGCCGTGCCATTACAACATTAAGCTTTAATTACTAAGCCACATCAGGTTGACACTCGGATGGATTACTTCTATCTTCCTCCGAAGGGTAGGAGGCTCCCCGAGGGGGAGGCACTAAAAAGAGGAGGAAAGGAGGAAGATGGAATGGGAAAATCAAATGGGTGGAAGGAAAGAGGCTGATAAGGAAGGAGGGAGGGAAGAAGAAGGCGGGGAGGAGGGAGATGGCCTGGGAGAGAGAGAGAGAGAGAGAGAGAGAGAGAGAGGGGGGGGGGCAGGATGAGAGGGTGGGTGGTGGGAAGGGGACGGAGGTGGAGGAGAGAATGATTGAGATTAAGGATTAAGGAGGTGAAGAGAATGAGGGGGGGGGGGGGGGTGGATTACGGTTTAGGGGGAGATGTGTGCGGAGAGGGACCCATTTGGCACAGGGGCGATGCTGAAAATACTGGGAAAATGAAATTGACTAAGAATATCATTTCTTTTCATAAACGCCGACGAAATAGAAAAGTCCTCTTCCATTCTCTTCATTCTGGTTTACTTGCGCATCCGTTATGCAAGAACGAAAAATACTAACAAAGAATGTCGCATAAAACTGCTAAAATGAACGCTGTAAATTAACGGAATCAGTTAAATATAGAAAGAATGGGAGAAATAAATTACTTTGCAAGGCAACACTAAACAACAACACACAGAGCCAGAAAGTTAAAGCGAAAAAATTTCTCATGAAGGATGAAAAACATAATAATGAAAGCAATCAGCTCGCACAGAGAGAGAGAGAGAGAGAGAGAGAGAGAGAGATTACAGTATGTATTATTATCATCTCAATAAAGCGGCCTTTCAGCTTGAACAAGGACAATTGGTTTAAGTTGTTTGTGTAACGGGAAAATCATTTCATACATATATCCCGAAACTCCGGAAGTGTCTTATATTATATAATATATATTATCATAGGAAATGTCGCCGTTTTTCCCTCCTACTGCTGAACCACAGAACTCTTTCCTGTTTCAGTTTCCGATATTATATCTTTTACCATAACACTCCTCATTTTAAGGAGTGAGATGGTTGCTCCCTCCGTTCCGTTGTGGAGCCTCGCTCTTTGTATACTTTAGTTTTTCTCTTCCTCAAGTTTAAGCTAGGAAAGTGCATTGGGCTGTCCCTCCCGTCGGCCTTCTTGAATAAAAAAAAAAAAAAAATTTCTGTTAAAAGTAAGACGTTTCACGGCATAACACAAACAAACACACACAAACATACACATACACACACACATACATATATACACAGAGAGAGAGAGAGAGAGAGAGAGAGAGAGAGAGAGAGAGAGAGAATTAAAATATGAGTAACCAAAACAGAAGGATGAGGATCAACGCTGAAATCAATAAAACTTCAAGGATGTCTCTGAAAGAAGCACACCAGTGTTTATTAGAGTTCATTATATTGTCACGAAAGTGTCTCCAATTTATGCCAAAAAAAAATCATATCCATACACCCTGGAATTTTCGAAAATCTCATAACATCTACATCCACAGAGCAAAGCTTCCCGTATGGCTCAGTCATGGGCGCAGTTCTAAACAATGCCTAAATGACAAACGAAATTTAGAGACCAGAATAATCCTCAGTATATTATAAATGGAAATTACAAAGTCTGTTGATCAGTAAACAGCGAATACCTGCCACATTCTGTCAGTAGTTATCGCATAAGGTCCAATTCCAATTCTTTTGAGAAAAAGACATTACGTTGTCCGCGCAATCGCCCTCTACATAACTGAGAGGGGTTTGGTTTGCCCTTTTAGAGCATGTTTTTAACAAAACATAATAAAATCTAAAAATTTAACTCTTGGACATTCATTCATAACTATGTGGATTTTAATAACGAAAAACGGAAAAGTTCTTTCTTACGGGATATAATTGTAACTCGATAATACTAGGTATGAATAACCAACTATCATCACCAATACTAATATTACTACTAATAATAATAAGAGTATCTAAATATGAATTCATTAAACATACAGAAGGCAACACACGATGTAGACAGGTTGAAGTTAAGTGTACACACACACACACACACCTGATCCCCCAGAACACTTACGGGGAGAAAATGTTCTCACGTTTTCGTACTCCCAAAGGCCTGAGTCGCTCCTCCTCCTCCTCCTCCTCCTCCTCACTCCGACCCAGGCAATGTCACCCTTCGGCTATTTCCCCTCAGATACGATTTCCCCTCTTGCGATAACCTCCCTGGCCCTTCTCCTCTACCTTAAACAATAGAACACCGTCCCCCTAGGTGGACACGTGTACTGGTAATGTGAAACAGGGAGGTTCACAGGTGTAATTGTTAATATAATCGTCGTGTTCGTGAATTTGCAGACAATGGGGTGTTACGCTTCTAAATTTCTTGAAATATAATATCGGATATTCATTACACACCACATGAACGTTCACCCGGAGAGCGTCAGTGAGAGAAATTATACCGTACGAAAGTCGTTAAAGTTTTGACAGTTTGACACGACCACCCCAACAACAAAAGCTCAATAATAATGAGACTGGGTCTAGGATCATTTTTATAGGTACTACACGAACTACTGGTAATGACAATGATATTGTTGGAGCTCCGAATATTTCTCATAAGAATACTTTTAATATTAATGCGTATGGGATTGAGAATTTAAATAAATCCAAGTTCATGAAGCTTAATACTTCAAATAGGTATTCCAGGGTATTACACGGACCGAATAAAACATAAAAAGTCCTCACTAATGCGGGGCGTTTTAATGAAATCATGAATCATGAATATGGTAATGCTTCGTCAGAAATGATATTTCTAGTTTTAAAATTCATAATCTCTTCAAGGGAAAAAACATCGCATTCATTTCAATACTTAATTTACAATATTTCTAAGTCCTTTTAAGAACGTTAAAATATATTTTTCTTACATAAAAAATAGCCGACACTGTGCGGATTTTGAATGGATGGATTTACAACTCTAACAAATATATTTTAATATATAAAGAGAAAGCGTCAGGTCAGCCAGCTTGGAACACCATTTGACCTGCAAGAATATCGCACTTGAATGGACTATTTTTTTCTTTGATGGGAACCAACTGTTTATGTAAAGTGGGCTCAAAAAGAAGAGAGAGAGAGAAAAAAAAATCTTGGACAAAGAATTTCATATCCTGGAAGTGACGAGCATAGTAAGACTGATCAAACGTGTTGGCCACACAGTACACGCCCCACTGTGATGCCTGAAAGGTACAAATACATCAATATATCCTGTTCTTGCAATGACTCGCACATATGCAGTTTATTCAAACAAGGCGGTTATGCTTTTCTAAAAAGAAATAAAGATGCGGTTATGGCTTTCCCAATAAAAATAAATATGCGGTTATGCCTTTCTAAAAAGAGATATATGTCAAAATAAAGCGTTCCCATTCCATTTCAATCACCATTCACCTTAATGTGAGAAACTGACTTTAGAAAACTTCACTTGTAAATCCAGTTTCATTGCAAATGTGATTACTCAGCAGTCCAGCAGTGAATTTCCTAAAGAATGTGAAACTTGATTTTTTTTTATTTGGATACAAATGGCGTTCCTATCGTTATGCGCACATATTCATTTTGGGATAACGAAAATGAAAACAATAGCGATCTCCATTAATTCAGTCAAATAATTTGCTCTCTCTCTCTCTCTCTCTCTCTCTCTCTCTCTCTCTCTCTCTCTCTCTCTCTCTCTCTCTCTCTCTCTCTCTCTCTCTCTCTCTCATATATATATGTATGTATGTATGATATATATATATATATATATATATATATATATATATATATATATATATATATATATATATATATATGTATGTGTGTGTGTGTGTGTGCGCATGTATATACTTATATATCAATATACATATCAGTTAGATATGGACAACACAGTCCGGCAATTTTCCGTCATACCTCCCACTATATATCTGCCAATGTAACTTCTGTCATTCTACTTGATAAGGGTGGAAGCCAGTCCACCGAAATATAGTCCTCAACTTTAAACCAGAGCGTTTTAATGTGCCTTTTATACTTGAGACGTATCCTATTTTAAACGGAAGAATTTATTTACATGTATGTGTATATATATATATATATATATATACACACATATATAGTATATATGTATGTATGTATGTGTACATATATATATATATATATAGATATATAGATATATATATATATATATATTATATAGACAGGTAAAAATGTTCTGTTAAAACAGAATTCCATCTGATAAAAGGAGCCCATAAAAACACCAAAATATAGTACTTCTCTCTATATATATTGTTGTTTTTATGGGCTCCTTTTATTTCATACACACACACACACACACACACACACACACACATATATAATATAATATATATATATATATATAGATATATATATATATATATATATATGTATGTATATATATATACACATACACGTGTACCTACGCTTACATACATACATCCATACATAAATATGTGTGCGTGTGAAAAGCCTCCCTCCATGGCTTACAACTCTGGATGATATACAAGTCGGGGGACAACAAGGAGGCGGTGGAAGGGGAGAAAAGGAGGTGGCAAAAATACCAGACTACCAAAACTTTTGCGCCTACGATATCTCGGTTCATTATCGTTGGGAGGGTCCTCTGCCCCAACCAATAAGAAAAGCTCATTATCAACGTTTCTTTCCCACACCTGGGTATCTTTCTTTAGGAATAACTGCACAGGCAAAGGGATTATTTGAGCACTCAGGTCACGTGAGGTCCATCCCCTTTTTGCTGTTCGCTGGATCCTTCTTCCAGCCAAGGTCTAGACCTTGCTACCAGCAAACCCATTCTTACCAGCATTCCCTACAAGAGGAGCCAGTAACTCTCTGATCATTCATCATCACATATATTATCGAAAGAAAAAGAATACATAAAAAAACGTTACTATAATTCATCAAGGAAAACGTTGTAAAAATACAGTCTTACTCTGAAATTTATATATTTATTTGTTTTGCACTTAATATAAAAGACATCTGAGCACATGGCAGCCACGTTTTTTTTTCAATAAGATGCCTCAGGTTTGAAAGAAGTATGAATACCTGGAAATTTTCAGGAAGAAATAAATATTCAAGAAAGCTTTGTTTTCACTGATGTACAATAGCCCGCCACACCAATCAAGATGAACGTGGCTGCTACTAAACATTTTTGCAATGATATTATAATACAAAGAAAATTTCAATATTTAATTTCATTTCTTAACTCTCTTCTTTACATTACTCTTATGTTTCTTAACATAAGAAAAATGAGAAAAATCGATAACTATATGAAGAACGGAAATGGAGACACAATAGATTAAAGCAAAATCTACTGCACCTGAGAAGCATGTCCAATACTTTAAGTGTCATAATTATAATGACACGAGAAAAATTAGCGTGCCAGTTATTCTGTGAAAATAAAACTAATATCTAATCAAAACTAAACTGGGAAGTGAGAAAAAAAGGACAAGAAGCCTGAACAAATGGGTATAATAAAACAACTTAAAATTATTAATACAAAAAGGGGATATGACAACAACCAAACAAGTATGCAAAAGAACATATTAAACACCCAAATAATTAAAAAAAAAATCTACCATAAAGAGTACGTAAATAAATAAAAGAACAGAGTAAAGTGACTAAGCGATTACAATACAGTACACAATACACTTACAAACATAAAAAGACTTTCTGCGCAGCACTCGTTTACAAACAACGAAACTACATAAGAGAAGGAGGGATACAAATCCGTTGAAAAATAAAACCCACCGAAAACCAGGATGACATTTCCCATAACGAGAGCCCAGAGAAATTACTGCAGCAGCTGCTGGAGATACCTGCTATTATCAATGATTCACGACATCTTAAGGTCACTTCTAGCGGATAAAAATTCTGTTGGAAAATGCTTCTATTAGTGATACAATACGCGAAGTTCCGAGCCACTTCTTTGTACCGAAGGGTATTAAATATGTCAGTTCTTCTGGAATGTCACCGATTATAAGTTAATAAACTTTAATTACCATCATAATGAAAACTCAAGGCTTCCACTCTCGAAGAGTTCTCTCAGTTGAAACGACACTGGGGACGAAGAATTTATAATTCGTACACACGAGAGTCTGTTCTCTGTAAGAGTAATAGTCAAGTAGATGGCCATTTTTACTAGAACCTAATAATAATAATAATAATAATAATAATAATAATAATAATAAAATAATAATAATAATAATAATAATAATAATAATAATAATAATAATAATAATAATAATAATAATAATAATAATAATAATAATAATAATAATAATAATTGCAACATGGCTCCAGGAAGTCAAGGAAGAAGAAACAGGGAGAATAAAACAAAGATTCACAGAGATCACGACAGACACAGTCAGACACCAACTAAAGAAATGCCAACTGGAAAGCCCCAGGTTCCCGATGAAGTCCATGGATACTGGCTCAAAAACTTCAAGGACCCTACACCCACGAATAGCAGAACAACTCCAGCATTGTATCTCAAATCACCAAGCACCCAAATGGATGACCACAGGAAGAACATCCTTAGTACAAAAAGACAAGAGTAAGGGAAATATAGCCAGTAACTACAGGCCTATAACCTGCCTACCAATAATGTGGAAATTACTAACAGGTATCATCAGTGAAAGGCTATACAACTACCTAGAGGAGACAAACACCATCCCCCACCAACAGAAAGGCTGCAGAAGGAAGTGTAGGGGCACAAAAGACCAGCTCCTGATAGACAAAATGGTAATGAAGAACAGTAGGAGAAGGAAAACCAACCTAAGCATGGCATGGATAGACTATAAGAAAGCCTTCGACATGATACCACACACATGGCTAATAGAATGCCTGAAAATATATGGGGCAGAGGAAAATACCATCAGCTTCCTCAAAAATACAATGCGCAACTGGAATACAATACTTACAAGCTCTGGAATAAGACTAGCAGAGGTTAATATCAGGAGAGGGATCTTCCAGGGCGACTCACTGTCCCCACTACTCTTCGTAGTAGCCATGATTCCCATGACAAAAGTACTACAGAAGATGGATGCCGGGTACCAACTCAAGAAAAGAGGCAACAAAATCAACCATCTGATGTTCATGGACGACATCAAGCTGTATGGTAAGAGCATCAAGGAAATAGATACCCTAATCCAGACTGTAAGGATTGTATCTGGGGACATCAGGATGGAGTTTGGAATAGAAAAATGCGCCTTAGTCAACATACAAAAGGGCAAAGTAACGAGAACTGAAGGGATAAAGCTACCAGATGGGAGCAACATCAAACACATAGATGAGACAGGATACAAATACCTGGGAATAATGGGAGGAGATATAAAACACCAAGAGATGAAGGACACGATCAGGAAAGAATATATGCAGAGACTCAAGGCGATACTCAAGTCAAAACTCAACGCCGGAAATATGATAAAAGCCATAAACACATGGGCAGTGCCAGTAATCAGATACAGCGCAGGAATAGTGGAATGGACGAAGACAGAACTCCGCAGCATAGATCAGAAAACCAGGAAACAAATGACAATACACAAAGCACTACACCCAAGAGCAAATACGGACAGACTATACATAACACGAAAGGAAGGAGGGAGAGGTACTAAAGTATAGAGGACTGTGTCAACATCGAAAACAGAGCACTGGGGCAATATCTGAAAACCAGTGAAGACGAGTGGCTAAAAGAGTGCATGGGAAGAAGGACTAATAAAAGTAGACGACGACCCAGAAATATACAGAGACAGGAGAAGACAGAAAGAACAGAGGACTGGCACAACAAACCAATGCACGGACAATACATGAGACAGACTAAAGAACTAGCCAGCGATGACAATTGGCAATGGCTACAGAGGGGAGAGCTAAAGAAGGAAACTGAAGGAATGATAACAGCGGCACAAGATCAGGCCCTAAGAACCAGATATGTTCAAAGTATGATACACGGAAATAACATCTCTCCCATATGTAGGAAGTGCAATACGAAAAATGAAACCATAAACCACATAGCAAGTGAATGCCCGGCACTTGCACAGAACCAGTACAAAAAGAGGCATGATTCAGTGGCAAAAGCCCTCCACTGGAGCCTATGCAAGAAACATCAGCTACCTTGCAGTAATAAGTGGTACGAGCACCAACCTGAAGGAGTGATAGAAAACGATCAGGCAAAGATCCTCTGGGACTATGGTATCAGAACGGATAGGGTGATACGGTGCAAACAGACCAGACGTGACGTTGATTGACAAAGTCAAGAAGAAAGTATCACTCATTGATGTCGCAATACCATGGGACACCAGAGTTGCAAGAGAAAGAGAGGGAAAAAATGGATAAGTATCAAGATCTGAAAATAGAAATAAGAAGGATATGGGATATGCCAGTGGAAATCGTACCCATAATCATAGGAGCACTAGGCACGATCCCAAGATCCCTGAAAAGGAATCTGGAAAAACTAGAGGCTGAAGTAGCTCCGGGCCTCATGCAGAAGAGTGTGATCCTAGAAACGGCACACATAGTAAGAAAAGTGATGGACTCCTAAGGAGGCAGGATGCAACCCGGAACCCCACACTATAAATACCACCCAGTCGAATTGGAGGACTGTGATAGAGCAAAAAAAAAAAAAAAAAAATAATAATTAATAATAACTAATAATAATAATAATAATAATAATAATAATAAGGTACAGAGCAGAACGAATGTGCACCATTCAAATCAAAGTAAAATACAAAATCAGCTTCCATGCAGGAATTCGCTAAGATGTGCAGAGAGAGAGAGAGAGAGAGAGAGAGAGAGAGAGAGAGAGAGAGAGAGAGAGAGAGAGAGAGAGAGAGAGCAATCGATAAATGATCGTCATGGGCAACAAAGGAAGTCCGCATTGACCGTTCCTTTTGAAACTCTTCAAAGCCCCGTCGTACACCAATCACAATAACACGTGACGTTAAACACTACCTTTTGCAAGTTGCACTTTAGTAACTGAAAGTCAACCAAGAGGAGAGAGAGAGAGAGAGAGAGAGAGAGAGAGAGAGAGAGAGAGAGAGAGAGAGAGAGAGAAACTTAGTCCTAGAATTTAGAACCCAGTATTATTTGCAACATCCATTTTACTTTACGTTAATGAAACCAAACAAAAGGGGAACAAGAGGCAATTCAACATGAAGGCTAAAACACTTTCCAAATTATATGAATATCACATTTACGCAAGTCGTCTCCGCAAAATCTGCATCCTCGCTGAAAGAAACTTTGGAGGTAACAGTTTTTTCGCTTCCTTCCCCATCGGATATTGGCTTGTTGCGATAAGCGTGTCCAAAGAAAAAGAAATGAAGTCCAGAAATTAACAGGTCATTGTGATTATCACACACATACACACACACACACACATATATATATACATAAATGTATACTATGTGAGTGCGTTGTAAGTTGCATGTTTGAGAGGAGGCGCAAATGCTATCAAGCCCGAAAGAAATTTCGAAAAGTGGAATTTCTCAAAAAAAAAAAAAAAAAAAAAAAAAAAAAAAAAAGTCGTTGCATCCCAAATTCCTACACAGACTTACTGGAATATGTTGCGTTGTTCTTGTGATACCCGATAACTCTTAAGCAATCAATTTTAAAAGGGATATATCTCTCCTCGTCCATGTGACATGAGAAGGGAGGTATACTGACGAAGCAGGAAAAGGCAATTGGAGGATGGGAGAGGAAGGGGAGGGGAGGTGAGATAGAGGGAAAAAAAGGAGGGGCCTGAGAGAGAGGAAAAAAAAAAAAAAGACATGGCGGATGTATTGGAAGAAGAAAGAAAGTAATGGTAGGGATTTGTAGTGGGGTGTGGGAGGGAGGTGGGGTGACGGAGAGGAGAGCGATGGTAAAGAAAAAGTCCAATTCGATTTGAATACCTGCTGATTAGGGTAAAAACTCATCATGGTGGCTGTATCGTCCGTAAGACACGTGTCCGGAAAGGTCAGAATGTTTCCACAACTCTTGACGTTTGGCGGTGGTTTCCCTCGAAGAACTACAATGATTCCTAAGGTCTCTTTCCCTTGGTGTGGAAATTGCCTGCGAGTGGATGATACCGAGTGAACCAACGAGCCACCAATGAATACAGATGACCCCCTTGCTCCAGTGGTCAGTCATGGTAGCTTATAACTCAAGATATATATACATTCCTCTCTCTCTCTCTCTCTCTCTCTCTCTCTCTCTCTCTCTCTCTCTCTCTCTGTGTGTGTGTGTGTGTGTGTGTGTGCAAATCATTTTTATTAAATAGTCAGAAAATTAAACAAAGTGTACAACAACTTTTATTCCGGTTGTATGGTTTTTTTTTTCGTTGTTATAATTAGTATTTGAAAAATAGACACGCACCAAATGAAGCTGATTTAGACATTAAACGAAATAAGACCCCAGGTATCAATAAGGGCTAATTTTATATATAAAAATGAAAACATACATATTGGAATTCTGATGTACGGTAGGACGTTTTATAGATACGAGGACAAAAATAAAAAATATCCGCATTTTAACATAAAAAGGCTCGCTCGCGTGCGCGTACACACACAAAACGGAAAAATCATCAGCAAGTGCCTCTCGTCGCCGTCTTCAACAACAGCGTGAATGACGGTATTTAACTGAAATCAACAACTCGAGAGTTGTCTAGAGTCCCACTCAACTATCAAAATAACGGCGATAAAACACGGACACTCGAGAGAATTCTCCATAACAAAACTTACACAAAAACGCAACAAGCACCATTCAGACTACTCTCGAACACTTTTTTTTCTCTCTCTCTATCGATGAGGGGTCTAATTTTCCCTACATCATTTACACTCTTCATACGTAGGTTCGTTTTCTCTGTAATCTCCTCAATCGTAGACTCGTTTACAAAGAAATCTATCCCAAGCCTCATTTCCATAGAATTTTCTGCATTACTAGATTCTCTCACACATTATTATGATAACTCGTACAATTCCTTCCAAAGCGCACTTTAATTCGAAAACTCGTTTCGACAGCACTATTTTCACCCACAAACCCATTATATATTGGAGACTTGTTTCTTCGGTAATTTGTTTGTTTGTTTGTTTGTTTGTTTGTTTTTGTTTGTTCCCACGCTGCTGTGTTATTAACCACGACTTAACTTTCACCCGTTCGATGACAATAACGTTCACATTACATTATTAGATCAGTTTTAGGTAAGACAAGAAGATAAGAGTGAGCAATGTGTTTCGTCCTCAAGGAACTGCATACCAAGACAGCTCATACTACCTTGAACGTCCCATCAATAAAATTACCAATGTATATGGGAGATACCTTTACATCTCATTTGTGAAAAAGGCAATCACTTCTATTATATATCCGTTCCGTCAGTGTGAATTTCTATTTTACTCTTTCCTTCGAATTGTCCTAACACTACTTCAGTCGCTCAACTTGAAAAGTGACCTTTTTATATTGTTTCTGCACAAGCATTTTCAACTTTCTGGATCAATACGTAAGGTAGGTCTCTTTGTGAAGACCAGCCCCTTTTTCAAGTCCTGTACAAAACCTAAACTTCACAAACTAAAGTTGACATTTCCTCCACAGCTACGCACTCTGGTGGACAGCATACCCGCTGCAAATCTTTTTTGTTAGGGACTTCCATAATGACAAAAAACAAATGTTACTTAACTATATTTAGCCTCTCTATACAGCGGGCACGGCCATCAACGCTTGGCAGAACCTCCGCAGACTGTTTCTTGTTGAAACTCTTTAAATAATATATCCAAATCAATAGTGTCATGGACAACCGCATCATGAACAGATGTTATATCCGTGAAATCTTAACTTTCTGTTTCCAAGCTGACAAACTGTATTTGGCAATATGCTGAATAACGGGTATTTAATCTGAAACCCTATGGCAGCTCTTCCCATCAATATGAACACCAAAAACAATCACCAGACCGTGTTATAAACGTCAACAGTTGATTAGAGAAACGATAACTATGAGCGCTAAGTTTAAACGCTACACAACAGTGATAATCTCGCAGTTACTATCACCACGATATTTCTATATTCTTGGAAAATTTTTTAAATTATTCTACTTACTCGAAGATGTCGGTTCAAACTGAATTATCTTTTACATTCGCGTTGCCATAGCAGCATATTCACTCATAAACTCGTTTCAAAGAACTATTTCCATTTGTATATTCGATTCCAAAGTATGATTAACATCAGAAGCAGAAAAAGTTTAATCGAAGATGCCTAAGGGTACGTAAGCACAGCGCTCTTCCACTCAGCACTGGCACGCACGTATGTATGTATGTACACAGAAGGTTCATGCGGCCTTACCTATATATAAACACGTATGAGAAACAAAGCACACATAAAATGCAATACAAAAACAAAGAAAGACATGCTATTCTCTTCCAAAAACACTCCCTCTTTGAGAGGCGGAAATGATTTCCAGCTTATTTCCTCGCACTGTGCATATACCTCACAGCCGAAACTCACTCACTCTCTCCAACACACACACACACACACTTTTCCGTTCCACATGTACCTCCCCCTCTCCCTGGACCCTAGGAGCTCAAACGAATCGAGACGACTTCAATATGAAGCTGATTTTTGCGTAACTTATCAAAACTCCCAACGAACTAAGAGATCACAAAGCTACGGCACACGACCTCGCAATATTCTACCAACTGGGGAAAAGTAATGTGAAACTGTACAAGTCGATAAAAACAAGCAAGGCTGTGTATCCTACATAAAAGCAAGCATCAAGGACAGAGCGAACTACAAATTCTTTTCTTTCAAGTTATAATGTTTTACGGTACTGTAGTATTTCCGTTAAATATGTAAAACTAATTTAAACTTCATAAGGTAAAAGGGTACAGAGCTGATGTTGATGGAGTTTTGTCAAGTGAATTCTCAGCAAAAAGGGGGTATAACTGGGAAATGTGATGTTCCCTTTGCTGTTTGACCTTTCCGTAAAATTTATTATGATAAAAAGCGGAGATACAGCAGGTTTAGGTTGGAGTAACGACAGAAACTTAGACTCAAAATACGCAGATGATGCTATGCTAATTAGCAAAACACCAAAAGACTTACAAAGCTTGCATATTAGAATGTGTTTCGTATATTTACAATGATGAACCTTACAAGAATCTAAGAAAAATAGAAATAATGGAGACAGATAATCCACAACGGCTTGACATAGCACTAGGTGTAGGAAAAATCTACGACGCTGACACATGAAAATATTTAGGAACAATGGCATTTAATGCAGGTGTTCTGGAGTCGGAATTTAGCGAAAAGGCATATCAAACAATGGAGAGCCAGAAGAAGATTAGTAAATTAAATACACTGACATGCATACAAAAGTATGATTCTATATCGGTTTAGTGAGATCTCTACTGCCACAAAAACATGAACTACAGAATAACACGGAAACTGCACTGTTCTAAAATATTTTGTTGGTTTGAGGTAAAGGCTTCAGACGCATATTAAGAGTACGTATGATGGCAGGGTACAATGAGAAATGATACCAAGAACAAAATTTTGAAAGCTGCATATGTAAATACGATAAGATAAAGGAGAAATGGAAATGGTTAGGACATGTTCCTCTTACCACCCAACGAGAACGTAAGTAATGGTGTCAACCGTGTTCCTTTGGGCACCAGAAAGACCCAAAGCTACTTGGTTGAGGACTATGGGATAGTGGAATTTCACAGAGGCGATGACCATGACTTTTTTTTATCTATATAGATTTTTGGCATTATGCCAAGCACTGGGGCAACTAAGGCCATTCAGAGCTGAAACGGAAATTGACCGTAAAAAGTTTGAAAGGTGTAACAGGAGGAAAACCTCGCAGTTGCACTATGAAACAATTGTTAGGAAAGGGTGGAAAGTAAGATGGAAGAATGAGAATATGAACGGGGGTACAGTAAAAGGAATGAAAGTAGTTGCAGCTAGGGGCCAAAGGGACGCTGCAAATAACCTTACATAATGCCTACATTGCACCGAATGAGATGCACTAACCCCCCTTCGCGAGAGATGACCATAACGAAACATTCATTCTTATTCGTCTGCAAGCCTTTTTCCGTTAGATGGGGTGGGTGCGACACATCACGGTCGACTAATCAATAGGCATCCAAATCTGAGCTGAGGTCAGCAAAGGCACAAAAGAATTCTAACAAACTTCACAATATTCATTTGCATTTTAGCTACATGAGCAGCAAATCGTACCATTTCTCATAAACGTCGTCGTCTGAGAATTTTCGATGCCAAAACTTTTGAGAGAGAGAGAGAGAGAGAGAGAGAGAGAGAGAGAGAGAGAGAGAGAGAGAGAGAGGTATACCGACTTTATCTGTTTCAGAATCACACGGACAAGTCTACAAAATATGTACTGAACATGTCTATTAATAAAGAAAATGTTCTCCTTTGTCACAGCACAAGGAACACGTAAAAGAATACAACATTCCATGTTTACTCTATGTTTGCTCTGTAGGCTACAGAGACCAGGCATCCCAGGATTACTCGGATCGGTGACTTTCTTTGTTTCTTCCATTTAGTTTGGAAATTCATACCTGGTTCTATCTTCTCTCATTCCAATAATATTCTGGTCAAGGGCCAGGTACATAGATTCTCAAAAAGAAAAAAAAAAAAAGAAATAAAAAAAAAAAAAATAATAATAATAATAATAATAATAACAACAGAAATTTGCCCTGAGAACGCCGTCGTGGTTCCAAGTTCTTTGAGGGCGAAAGATAAACAAATGTGTCCCAGGCGATTAGTTTCACTCGCGTTTGTTACGAAGTTTCTTTCTGTTTGCATGGAAATTAAGTTTCTTTGATCCTTCCCGGTCTGTGTGAAGAATGATCGTATTACGAGTGTGTAGGTGTGTGTGTATATATACATACACGTACAATATATATATATATATATATATATATATATATATATATAATATATATATATATATAATATATATATATCACGTTCCAAATTTTCGTGATTCAGTTATAAATACATAAATACATACATACATATACATATATATATATATATATATATATATATATATATATATATATATATATATATATATATATATATATACTCTACTACGATGAAAGCTTCTATGTCAATTTCGAATTATCATCTACAGCACATTAGGAATGCTAGTAAATTTGTTTTCAGTGCCTCTTATGGCAATGACGCCGAGAAAGGTAAGGATTTGCAAGAGTGTTAACAGGCTTCTCTACTTGAGTAATGACAACAGAGACTTTTTTTATTTTTTTTTTATTTCAATAAAGAGGGGTACGAGCTAACTGACTAAAGGAATACAGAGGACAGCAGAAAATGCTACATTTTGTTTGCAAATGATATGAGTGATAGATCTAACTGCTTGAAGCTTATGCTCGCGATATCAAAGAATGGATAGCAAAGTACGACGAGTACAACTTTCGGCGGCATGCTAGCAAAGTCTTGGAGGGCAATAATATCTATTTCACAACAAAGATTGGGAGACCTCACGGCAAAGTATTATTTATTGGAGGTAAAAGCTCTTTCAGTTGCCTGTTTTGATAATACCTTTGATAACATTTTCTGTATCGGTCCTAGCATATTTGGTCAACGCACAAGATGCCAGCAGTGTGTGTTCGTTCTATTTTCCAGGAGACATCTGTACGACTACGCCATAGTTTATGAATGTTCGTAAATTTCTGGAAAAGTGAGGTAGACAAAATACAAAACGTTGGAGACTGCAAACATTGCTTTTGAATAAGCCTACGCCTTTATCATTAATTACCTACAAGTTGAAATGAACTTGCTTTATTTCACAGCAATGGGAGAGCTAAAGGTCAGTACGAATGCGTTTATATTCGAATAATAATAATAATAATAATAATAATAATAATAATAATAATAATAATAATAATAATAATAATAAAAATAAATAATAATGTCAACTAGCAAACCATTTGTGGTGTTATTTCTTACTGGCACGTTTCAACTTCTATCAAACTAGAAACAGGTTTACAGAAGTAATGTTGACAATGAATGCGGTCCTTGTTCACTAGATTTCAAGTGATTCAAACGTTCGAATAGTTCCAGCATCTAAAACTATCTATTTCTGTAGTATACTTATGGGGTTCTATAGTCTTCCCAAATGATAGATTGCATGGACCTAGCTAGTGCTGCATTCCCTCCTGTTGTGAGGCAGACGTGATGGATCAGTGCTCCGGCACGAGGGAATCAGATCTATCGTCTCAACATTCCAAGAGAGGGGGTAGGTCAGGAGAGGAGCAATAAGACTCATTTCTCAACAACTGTATCAATTTTAGGATTCTTCAGAAAACTAAGGTATTTAGCTTTGAATATAATGAGGTAAACTTCAAATACCGGATCAGATATCACTTTTATTGTTCTTGATAGACCTTCATATGCTTATATGAAGGTCTGTTATATACTCCTGCAAATAATTGACACGATAAAGATAACAAAATATTATATTTGTGGAGACTTTAACTTGTGGCCAAGGAAATCATTCTTACGAATCGCGTCGATGGTTTAACGACGTTGGCTGCGCAACACCTTCGACTGGGCATTAATTAGTTCTGATTCTAGAGACTTAGCAAAGAGCATCGTATCATATATTAGTATTGAGGAGAGGTACATCAATTTACCAATGCATAAGCTCATGACATTTAGATTACCAATGTTGAAAAATACAGTGATAAAGAATTGGACTGAATAGATCGAATTTTCCCGGGCATGTTTGCATTCTTGAATGGACTGAAAATAGATGAAGATTAAAAACATTCCTTGTAGTCATGGTAACTTAAGAATTGCTAAGCGTCGTGTTGACTGTAACACGAATATTGTAACAGGATGAACATAAATGGATATCCAAGTGGTATGCGTTCTTTACTGAGAAAATGTATACGTGATAAGGACGGACCAATATGAGAGAGAAAGAGAAAAGAGGCGCAAAGACAGCAAGTGACAAAAGTTGCAAACTGATAAGTATGGGAGGGCTAACAATGACAAAGAACCAATAGAATTTATTTATAAGAAAGATTAAAACGGAGTATTACCATAGGGAAATCGGACACGCAGCATCGATATGAATATCAAGGGCTAGTTGACGGTTTTACTGAATATTCCAGAAACAAAATTGTGAATATTTGTATAAATGTCGAATCAAGTTAGTACTGAACTCGATACGGGGTTAAGCTATAGAGATATAATAGTGTAAATAATGATAATGCTATTATGCTTGTCAATTTAACCAAGAAAACGAACTGTGCAACTGCTCCGACAATGTGTGAATCTGTCAGTGTAGAAAATGTTTCAGTCACTCCCGATATAATGTTCAAAGTTATAAATAATCATATCTCTCAATAAACGTTTCCTATATTTGAGAAGTGGCTTTTGTTGACCTACTTTGAAAGGTACACTTTACTGCCAGAACTTGAATTAATACTAATACAAACCTGCTGCGTATATATAATCCTTGACCAACTATTTATTCACTTGGAAGAGGATAATACTTTGGACGGATAGTCAGTAAGCATATAGACAATCATACTCAACTACGACCGCTGTACCTGCTGTTGTGAAAGTTCTACTGTAAATGATGGATGAGAGTCAGTGTGATATCCAGCTTTTACTTGAACCTTAATGCGGCATTTCATACACCTCTGAATAGGCAACTTCTAACTGATTTACAACCCATTGGGGTTGTTGACGAAGTCTTAATAAAGTATTTTGACGACTACTTGTATCGATGGGAAATTTAGTCATCTTATAAAATACTAAGAAGGGAAGAAACCTAAGTCAGAGTGTAATACAAACCCTATCTTGTACATACATATATGATTGGATTACCAAATATCCTACACAGATGCGAGTTGAGATCCAAGCTACTTGCAGATGATACCCATTTCCATTTCTCTATCAAAATCATCGAAGAGGAGATGAGAAAATGAATAATGTGTTTAGTGTTAGCATACAGGTGACAGATAAGAACTAAAATTATACAAAAAATAAAAGTGAATTTAGGTGGGTGACATTCAGATGAATATCATTAGTATTCTCGTCCAAATTACTTATATGCTTGAGCTATAATTTGTTTCTCGCTGCTAAAATCAGTCATGTAAGGATTCCTGGCCACTAATTTAGATAATGCTTTTGTTAAAACAATATCTTCACGGGTAATCCATTAAGAAACTTGTGACTGACAAAATGCCTAATTCCCCCCCCCCCCCCCCCCAAATATTCAATAAATACACACTATATAACAGAGTTAATTATATATTTAATCTTTATACTTGAAATAATTGATAATAGTAACTCATGTCAAGACCCGAAAATATTGCCTCGCACGATAAACCCCCATTTTCTTCTTCTCTAGAAATGAAAGTATTCTTGCTAAAAGCAGGGATTTTTCAATTAATAACATCATAAATTTTTTAAATAAGACAGGTTTCTCAAATAAAGCCTAATTTTTTTTTCTTCTCAGGATTGATCCCTGAGAACCAGACCGAGAAGAGTCTACTTGAGACTCAGAGGTCTGGAAAAACTAACCCCTATTAATAATAATCTTCTTCTCTGATGAATAATTACGACAAATAGCTCTACTCCTTATTTTTCCATTTTTTCATATATAGGTTGGATGCCATCTATTAAAAACCATGATGGGGCTGTCTACTCTACTTCTTGTAAAATTATGGCTTCAGATTATTTCCAAACGCATCCAACAAAATTTTCCTTGTAAAAACAGAATATATTTGACGTGGGAGAAGACAGGGAAGATCCCACGGGCAAGCCTCCAAACTGTAAATAATGTTACCTGGTACAGAGAAAATGGCTATCTTCTGTACAATGCATGAGACATGAAATTATACGTAAATTTCTTACTTTATTATCATTGTTACATTGGTGGACTGTGGCTATGTATAAAATTTCCTCAAAATACAAGTTCTTAAATAAAGAAGTTGTATCAAAATTTCTTATCACTGACCATTTAGCAAATCTGTATTTTAAAAAACACCAAGTTGCATACTAAGCGAGTCAGTGCATTTCATTTAAAAAAAACGGCTACAGGTTGCACAGAATTATACTCTACGAAAGGTGATATAATTGTAAAAGAACACAATTACAGATAGGTGACAGGTATCGATCGACCTTCTGTTAAGCAATTACTACTGCACCCAAGAGCAGGAGCATACCTCGTCGGATGAAAGCGATAGTAACATTCCATCCGGGTGTGATTTTTGTTTACAGTGGAAATTGCATTTAACAAACAAGTTCCAAAGTATATATATATATATATATATATATATATATATATATGTGTGTGTGTGTGTGTGTGTGTGTGTGTGTTGTGTGTGTGTGTGTGTGTGTGTGTGTTGTGTGAGAGAGAGAGAGAGATAGAGAGAGAGAGAAGAGAGAGAGAGAGAGAGAAGATTTTATAAACAACAGGTTTTTCTAGACAGCAAAACAAATCTATGTTGCACTAAAAAATAAATAAATAAAAGTAAATAAAATAAAATAAAAAATAAAGGAGGCTTTCGACAATACTTGCCCATATGCCAGGTAACAAACGGCTAAATTTAGTAGCCCGTGAAAGACGAGGTCATACTAGGAAAAGAAATAATATCCAGCATTAATGGCAACGCCGTTATGTGCAATACATTGAGGTTCTAGGCAACCAGCACCCGTGGCGATAATCAAATAAGCGATAAAAGGTAGTCTTTACTGACAGGTAACAAAACAAGATTAGAGAGAGAGAGAGAGAGAGAGAGAGAGAGAGAGAGAGAGAGAGAGAGAGAGAGAGTTAATGATATGAAAGCAAGAAAGAAAGAACTTGGAAAGATGTCAGATAGCACTAAGGATTGAAATAATGGAAAGAAATCTCAGACAGACAGACACAGACAGACAGAGAAAAACAAAGGCAACGTAAACAAATTGGATAATAAAATGAAAAACCATAACAGCAATGACAAAAGTGCCTCAATTCCAAGAAAGGGTACGGAGAAGAGGAAAAGAACGAGAATGAAAGGCGAGAGGAAAAGGAAAATTGTAAAGAATGAACAAAAGAAAGAGGAAGGATGGGGGGGAACGAAGAGGAAGAAAGGGAGAGTAGTGAGGAGGAGGAGGAGGAGGAGGAGGAGGAGGAGGAGGAGGAGGTAGAGGAGGAGGAGGATGCAGAAGATTGGCTCGTCTGAGCCGTGGCAGAAATTCCCCTGCGGTGGTCGGCCCTAATTAAGACAGTTCTCGGTGGGTTTTTCCTTCGTTTTTCCTCTCCGTGCCCCGCCAATAAAAGACGTCCGCGGTAAAGAGAGGTGAAATAAAATCCGCTCACATAAAAGGTGTAGAACCAATGACGAGAATCAGACCAAAGGTGAGAGAGAGAGAGAGAGAGAGAGAGAGAGAGAGAGAGAGAGAGGAAACCACTTGAATATTCATAAGGTCCACTTCCAAGGGAAATATGTGTACTGAATTGACCTTATGTACACCCAAGTTTACAAACGTACTTTATCTAATGCGTAACTGAAAAAGTGCCATGTGTATATGCCCATGCGAGCGTGAGACTATGACTATCTCCTCTTCTAAATGGAACCACCTAGATACCTGGAAACGCAAATGCCTCCAATAACACCTGTAACAGACCTTTGTCTAGGAGCTGTGTCCATACTCGTTGCTTTTTTTACGAAACACTTCTTTTCCAAAGCATACATACAACATATACAACGCATTTCGTAAAGATGACTACGTATATTGGGGTAAATCATGCACTAGCAATGGGCACTGCACAAAAATTTCACAAAAATCAAAGTATATAACTTCCATGTTCCCAGATATTCTTACATAATATGCATGAACTGACACAACCATGATACTCTGTTCATACTTAACGCATCTCTGTAGCTCATTCCCTAGGAATTTCAAGCTCCACGTACATATAGTATGTTATCAATGATGTCAATTGTAAGATTCAAGATGATAATTACCACCGCAGCAAATGCTTTGTTTAGGCAAACTAAAAAGACGCAACATAATATCAGCAGTTATTCACCGATAAGTAAACAGGACACAATCAAACGCGAAGTTGACAAGGAAAGAAGCAGACGCCCAGCTGCTTTTATAAATTATATCTTGGGTTCCTTGGGTTCGGCGAGAGTTCCGTTTCCACTAAGACTAAGCTCGGAATTTTTTTCTTTTTTCTTCTTGTTTCCGTTATCAGATAATACTGCCACATGGCTCTCGAGAGGTGTCAACTTTCCATTTCCTTGCTGTTTTCAGCTTGACCCATATTTGTCAGCCTTTCTTCTTACTTTTACTTTTTAACGTCACCTGTATTACGTTATTCCCTTCCCTTACTTTGTTATTACTCGCCTTTTTTTTCATTCCTAAGTCTCCTACTACCACTGTCACATACTTCCCACTGTCACCCCTGTCCTTATTTTCCGTAGCTTTAACTCCATTACGTTTCATTTTTTCCTAGAACTGTACATTAGTTTCATCTATTTCCCATCCCAGTATACATTTAACTTCTCCTTCCCTTACCTTTCGTCTTCCTATCTCCTTATTTGCACTTTCCCTCTGCCAAAATAGAGCATCGAGTTCGGCGGTCCAGTGACCTCAGCATAAAAAAAAAAGAAGAAGAAGAAAAAAAAAGAGCCCTCATTTGTTTTCCACTGTAAAGGCAAAACGAGGCACTAAACGACATGTTGCAACGCAGTCAACATAAAGCCCGCAATAATTCAGCTCAGCTTACGCTATTCAGGAGTCCTGGATGGTTAGCAAATGCCATCAACAACAATACTGCCAGTGAGGCATCAACGCATATTCATTAACTATGGCATTTGGATTACTGAGAAAAAGAAGAATGAAAAAAAAAACCTTGGATACTGTAAGACATTAGAATATCGCAACGGCAAAGGGCAATTTGCGAAGATTCTGTTCGTTTTTCAAGTTTAAGTGAAACAGCAAAAGAACGTTTAATCTTCGCTACATTCATCGCTCAGCGCTCGCCATAACGCCTTTATGCATCACCGTTTCGCCCGGAAAATTAAAAAGCGCATATCAAAATATAGCGACCTCGACGTCCCCCCCCAAAATGTGCAGTGAGTCTAAGAAGCCACCATGGCTGCGGAGTACAGCGCTCAATTCTAGTTTGGTAGGTCAGTGGATTGCTGCCGGCCTCAAGTCCAACAAGCCAACAAGCTGCAAGTAGTCACAAGCATCTGATGGGGTCGATGTAAAGTGCGTGTGGATAGAAACCTCATATATATATATGAATATATATATATATATATATATATATATATATATATATATATATATATATATATATACACACACACACACACACACACTACACACATGGGGAGGGTCGAGAACTGTCGAAGAAAGACAGACTTCAAGAGTTTGGTTTCTAGTTTAAAAGATGTGATATTACAAGGTCCGTTAATTGGTTGAAATTGTCAACGATTTTTTTTCGAGTTCGTTGTTTACAAAGTAAGCTAGATATGAAAACATTTGTTTTATTCTAAAATAAAACTTCTCTTTATCATAGAGAGCACACCCACACATACACACAGATATATGTGTGTGTGAGAGAGAGAGAGAGAGAGAGAGAGAGAGAGAGAGGATGAGAGAGAGAGAGAGAGAGAGAGAATGCAAACACGGCACGGGCGCCATCAAAGAAAGACAATCATTTTTATTCAGCCTTTAAATATTATAGAACCTTTCTACAAGCTGCAGCTCCAACGGAAGGAGGAGGAGGAGGAGGAGGAGGCGGAGGGGGGGGGGGGGGGGGGGGGTGGGGGGGGGGGGGGGGGGGGGGACCTTGATTTGGAGTAGCAATCCAAGCTTTAGTTTGTTAACCCAGTCTTGTCATGTTGAGGATGCCGTTTTAACGGGAATTTATTAAGGGTTGCAGACTAAAAATGTAGGTGTAATTTCTTTGTGTCGACCACCAGGAGAGATGATTCTAGGGATCAAAATTAGTTTCCTATTACGTAGTTACATATAATGCTACTGTGTTCTATTCAGATTAAGAGACTTACTATAGTCCGCAACCATAAACTAGAAAAAAAACTTTTTGTCCCAGTGAATCTCGCGATGAATGAAACAAAAATAAAAGTAAGGATTAATATTTTAAGAAAATATGAATCTATTTTTCAAGTCATAGTTAACTCACGAATCGAACCAAAATTACTGCATTCAATAATTCGTAGACCATCACTGCAACAACAATACCTCCTGGAAGTTATAGGGATAACAAAACGTAAAGTAACGTCAACGCGACGAACGTCATGGCACCCATCGCTCAACACCACTTCCTGTTCACTGTATACTTACAACTTGTCAATCAAAGCAGACGTGTCATTATCACAGCTGTCAAGAAAATTATCTCGTTTTTGAAACCAGATGATATTTCCGTGTCAAAAGCTTGGTTATTAAATAATTTGAATCTACAAGGAAAATGTATACTGTCCTACGAAGTTAATTATTGAGTTTTTCATTCTTACTCTACTTATCTCATTACACTTTCCCATCAACTCATATATATATATATATATATATATATATATATATATATATATATATATATATATTGTGTGTGTGTGCGTTTAAGATACAATACTTAATTTTTACAAAATCTTTAGCATTTTGGATAAAGTTGTCATTACATTGCCTAAGAAGCAAACCAAGAAACAAATCCTAATGCACTTGGAAGGATTTGAACCCCGGGTGCGTTATGTAACAATCAGGCCAATCTTTATCACAAGGCTATGGATATTAAGTTTATCCTGCTCATACACACATACGTGATAATCTTTCAAAATCAGACACATTTACTTCAGTTGGAATATACCGTCTTCGTGATGTTTAGGTAGTTTTTACAAATACATTAACACACTATATATATATATATATATAATATATATATATATATCTATATATATCTATATATAGTATGTATGCGCGCGTGTATGTACTTGAGTGATAAAGCAGGAGTAACCAATACATAGTTTATGAAAAACAAAAATAACAATGACAAGGATTTAAGTAATTAAATAACTTATTTTTCATTTTCCTTTGGTTCACAACACTATTCTTTAAATTTCTGTCACCAGCGCTCTTTGTTTGGTGACGTGACCTAAACGAACTTCTTAGAGATCTTCAAGTAAGAATAACTAGTTACAACCGATGGTCATTTTGATGATATATGGAACTGAGAAAAAAAATTTCCATTAACTTCATTGTAACTAAAGTTACTTACACAACATAACGGCAATATTCTCTGAGTTGAAATTTATAAGCAAACTCATGATATTAAAAACTACAGAAAAACCTGGCAAGAGAAACAAAAGATACGACGATTGCGTAGCTCAACAGTCAATCGAAGTATGAAGCAAGCTGATTAACGACGCAGCAAAGAAATCAATGACGCAGCAAACAAGCAAAGGACGCAACGGGCAAAACAAACTTCCACCACTGGGTAAACAGGGGTGATCAACAAATTCATTCGACATCATTGCACACGTGGCTAAAAGCGGCGGCGCTCACTGACGCCATAATACAGAACAGAGTACCTTAATAACAATCAAAATGCTAAAAACAGGTCAACAAAAACAACAGAATTTCGCAGTAATTCCGTTAATCCTTAAGCTGTTTTTGTAACGCCATTCAAAAATAAGTTGCCCGCGCAAAACATCACATGAGAAAAAAAGGTTTTACAAAAATATGCACACATAAATACTAAAATTACTTGCCACATTTTCCACATATGTACAGCTACTTTTAATATCAAGAATAAAAACCTTTGTAAAATTTAAGAGGTTCGTGTCATATAATAATAATAATAATAATAATAATAATAATAATAATAATAATAATAATAATAATAGTAATAATAATAATGCAAATCTGACGCGTATCGAATGATATCTAGGGGGGAAAAAACGGATTACAAGTTCATGTATGTATGTATGTATGTATATGTGTATATATATATATATGATATATAATTATTATAGAGAGAGAGAGAGAGAGAGAGAGAGAGAGAGAGAGAGAGAGAGAGAGAGACTATTTTACTATTCACCAGACAGCTTTTCCACATTTAATAGCATCCAGAGAGAATCCTTGTAACCAATATTTCACAAAGGGAATTATCTAAGACTAAGAGGACAAACACTTTAGGCCCCTTCAGCGCAAACCCTCGCAAGGGCGAACTACTAATCCACAACAAACACACAAATATAAGTGACAGGGAGGAGAAAAAGGAGGAGCAGGAGGAGGAGACGAGAGGATGGAGGAGAATGAGAGGAGGACGAGCAGGTGCAGCAGTCTGGGACGTAAACACTCTTGGCGGCTCCTTATCAGAATTCAAAGGGAAGATGGGAAGTTCGAAGGTGTTTACCCTCAGAATCCAAGTCACCTCAACGACCACTTAATTAGGAAACTTGAATGTGTACCCGCAAGACGCTTCCATACCGCACGCACTAGGTCAACACTCGAGACTGATACACGCCCCCAACCCCCACCCGATCCAACGCGCCCTCTCTCTCTCTCTCTCTCTCTCTCTCTCTCTCTCTCTCTCTCTCTCTCTCTCTCTCTCTCTTAATGTGTTTGATCCATGATTCCATGCGTCAAGCAGTAAGTGAACTTTAAAATAATATAAAAATTATCTCTCTCTCTCTCTCTCTCTCTCTCTCTCTCTCTCTCCTAATGTGTTTGATCCATGATTACATGCGTCAAGCAGTAAGTTAACTTTAAAATTAAAAAAATTCTCTCTCTCTCTCTCTCTCTCTCTCTCTCTCTCTCTCTCTCTCTCTCTCTCTCTCTCTCTCTCTCTCTCTCCAATTTTCCTTTGCCTTAAAAACTAACACCACTCAAGTTCAACAATACTGTAAATCCCTATGAAGCTTCCGTCTGTATCCTTTTGAGCCAATGAAAATCAAGAACCTTCAGCGGATACCGAATTCTGCCTGATTTAGTAACAATGGTAGAAATCGGCCGGTGACACCATTTTCTACACAGAAAATTATTATTTAAAATGAAAAGGAAGGAGGAGGGTCTACTTTGGATAAAATATTCGTTTAATTTAACAACACTTAAATCGACTCTTGAAATTTCCATAAATTTACCCAGCTACAAAAAATGAAATCAACCATAAATTCTTAAGGAAGTTGTTGTT
>NC_061089.1:35528348-35555848 GCF_015104395.2 Macrobrachium nipponense
AGTTACAAATTATTAAAAGGATTAATGCGCTGGTCAATAAAGACTTGGAAAATTTCCAGCACAAAATACACCAACTAAAACAAGAAATCTGTTGTACAGACTTCCCCTCCATCAGCAAAGAGGCAAATAAACAAAACGATCAGAAACATGAAAAATCAAGATACGAAATTATTTACCTGACGCCGTTGCGACGAGGGCCAGAATGGTTACCAAGGAAACCAGTACCGGCGGCGGTGACATCATTATCGTCACCACGTCTGGAAAAAAAAGGATAAAATGTAGTTACATATTTTCTTTATTAAAGCTCCAGTGAGTAAACAATTATACTTAAAAATAGGAACTGAATATAATAATAATAATAATAATAATAACAATAATAATAATAATAATAATAATATCAGCTGGAATAACAAATATAAAAGTAGTAACAATACTGCAATAGTAGTAATAGTACCGATAAGCACAATAAAAGTTACATTCATTGCCACGTAGAATCCCGCTAATAATCACGGGCTAACAATACCTCATGAACAAAAGTATACTGTAATTATACATGTTATTATCAAAATAGAGATAAAAGCCCACACAAACAACATGCCTTCGTTAACAATGATGCAGGCCCTTTACCATCACAGTAACCTACTAAAAGCGCCAAAAGGAAAAAAAAATTCAGGTCGCAAACACTGTTAAAGAGAAAAGCACAATATTGCAGCGCCAGTCTGCAGACTTCATCTCTCTACTCATGATGGCAGAATGGAGCTGCGTACCTCGCCACATATCTCAGACAAAAAAACAAACACGAATCTATAATTGCACACAATCATGAACGATTGTAACTCTTGAGTCTTCAGTCATCAATAAACTAGTCATTGCAAAACAGACAAATCTATAACCATACTTTAAACATTACAAATTCTCATATATACACACACAAAAATAATTTCTGCCGAAAATAAGGAGTCTAGAATCGGCAATAACCTGTCTTCGCAAAACAGATACACTTACTATCACTGATGAACTTTTTCCATAAAAAGAACGAGACTATTACCGCGCAAAAATCTTAAAATAATAAAAAAAATAAAAACGAAGTTAAACTGGTATACGAATCGTTCTTCCAAGACAACATGAGTCTACAATTACCCATAAAAGCGTTTCAGAAAATAAACGCGAGCAGACAACTATCCAAATAAAGTTTTGTGCTTTAACGCTAGACTCCAAAGCACGCTGCAAACCATTTCAACCGAAGCTAAGTAATTAGTTGGGATCAATGTAACAGATCCATAACCAAATTTTAAAATATCATTTTTGAAAGATAGCGAAATATCGACAGAAACATTTGGGAAAGAATGTGTATAGCAAGGTCAAGGCCGCGAATTTAATTCTTTGTTAAAACAGGAACATTATGACTGTAGGAGTATCTATTGTCTGTGTATGTATATATGAGAGAGAGAGAGAGAGAGAGAGAGAGCAGCATCTACCTTGCATCTAGGGTGGTTTGAGAGCGAGACAAGAAATAAAACACTACCGGTGAAACTATTCATGAAACATATTCTCTCTCTCTCTCTCTCTCTCTCTCTCTCTCTCTCTCTCTCTCTCTCTCTCTCTCTCTCTCGAAAAAGAAAAGTCCTGATCGAAAGGTCCGATATATTTTCCCTACCCAAACAATCCAGTGACTCGTATTACAGTGTTGGCGGAAGTGTGCCATCAGAAAAGAAACGTGATCTGACGCTGTTACAATCTGTTGTAAACCCCTAATGCTTGGGTTTAGTTACCGTGTTTGTCATTAATTTCACCGCTTATGACAAACTTTTAAACCAATGACTACTCATAAACTTGTTTTTATAATGAGGCAAACTCTTCTAATTACGACTGGAGCCTGGTCTCTCCTGAGTTTGTGATTTGCTTGTGAATACCGTCTGGCTATGATGCTAGTTCTTGTCCTTGTGACTCAACTTTGCAATGCTGTTCAACGATACCGCTTGAAGAATTGCAATACAGAGGAAATGAATGAGGAGAGACAAAAGATGTAGCCTGAATGAAAATATATGAAAAATGCTATCCATTACGAGGACAGCAACCACAGAGATTACCCACACATATAAATGTACCAGTGTATGTAAGTGTAAAAATGAGCACACATACATATATCAATTGTTCAAATTTGATATATGTATTAGTTTTATAAATATTTGACACTGACGGAAGCTATATAGGCCAAGGTTTGATTTTCTGGCATGGTAGACCACTGGGCAACGTTTTGTAAAATCCCATTACCATGTAAGCAGCACTTGTTTGAAGTCTCCCCATAAACAGACAAAAACGTTTGCGTGCGCGTGTGTGTGTGTGTGTGTGTGTGTGTGCAAATATGTGTGTATATATATACATATATAAATATATATATATATATATAATCACTTAAAAATTCCACTTTGGTGTTTCGGTGTTTATTCTGACGTTAAATGAATTTGATATTAAACACCTGTAGCTTAGTGCCCCTGAATAAATAAATACATTAAATACTTAAATAAACAAATAAAATAAAATAATAATATATATAATGCATTTATAAATAAATATATATATATAAATTGTATATGTACAACTTGATAGCAAAAATGGGGAAAGCTATGAAAACGTGAAGGGCAAAATTTGAATATCATGTAGCAGTTCCCTCCATTTCTCTAGAGTAATGCCTTGACAAATATTTCATGCGGAGCGGCCTCGCCCCTGATCAATCATGAAAGAGCTTTATACCTCGGGACACCGTTATGTGCTTTTCAAAAGGGAACGATTTCTTTTTCCGGGCCAAATACAAACTAAAAAAAATATATTATAAAAAAAAAAACATAAATACGTTCTGTAGCTCTATACCTTGGGTCGTGTATTTCAGAGGTAGGGACAGACTATCATTCAAGTTTTATTTATGAAATACTGACGTACCCATATACAGTATATTTTAAGAATTCTTTCATTTATAGCGAACCACTAAAGCAATCCTGTGTTACAGGGTAACATGTATCCATTTTCTTAAATTAAAGCAGTCACACATTCTTCAAAAAAAAAATCATAATTTGCTAAAACCTATTTTATTAAGTCCAAACTTACCACCAATGTAATGAGCATTTTAAAGGCTACATGAATAATAAGAGAATTACAGAGTATATAGGAAAGATTTATCAACTACAGTTTTATTGTTAGGGTTTGCATACCAATTACGAACAGAAACTACGACCCTTGGTCCAATACTAGTACTAATAAAATAATAACTATATGGAGATTTACTTTTTTAGTACATTAATCTCTATGACATAAAATTACTTCATTCACAATTACTTAACCTACAAAACTTGCCAAAAAAGTTGCAGATTACCCAACTGAAACATAATCACAGCAACGACATTGATTGATATGAAATGTGTGTATTTTTCTCATGCATTTTTCTTCTTTTCTTAATATCAGAAGTTTTATCTTATGGGGCCTGGCGTTTAATTTTAAGTCTCGAAGTTTCCATAATATTTTTGCTGTTTTCTTGTTATGTATTTAATTTTCTAATGGAAAGACCAGAGAATTCGTGAAGGCAATGTAATGTTATTTAAAATCTAATTTGTCTTAAGCTTGATTTCTCAATAGTTATTTTTAATACCAGTAAAGAAGGCTAATTTCCATGGAAATCTGCGTTTTTGCTTTTTCAAAAACCAACATATTCCTCTAGTGTTGATTTTACTAACTTTTTCTCTATTTTTCCCAATTCTACCAGTCATATAATAAAAGTATCTTTCATAAGAGCTTTCCTCTTCGAAACTGAATTCAATGCACCACTTTTACTATCTCACAAATTTTTATACACAATGACAATGAAGCTCTAAATATTATTAAGCTTCTTAATAAAAACTTCTGACCCATCTTTATTTTACAAATATCCCCTGGTAATATTAAGCTTATATTTACTCACACACACACACACACACACACACACACACACTAGCAGAATACCCCAATTTGCAAATAATAAAAAGTAGTTATAAACAGACTAAATTCATTACGACCAAAGTTCCTTGCCAGTTACAAACCACCGTATTTAATATATCAAGAGTTAAAACTCTCATCTTATCTCTGCGCTTTAAGTAAAAACTTGGGTTCAAACGACATATCGGCTTCAACAGTCGATTATGCGTGCCAAACATGATGCCTCTATCTCACAGTTCAAAAACAACGGCCATGGTTAAATTCTTATTTGACATTTAAACTCCAGTTGCGCATCGCCATTTTTTAGAGGATTATGAGGGATAAATATGAAGATCCATGACCTCTTAATGACCTCGATCTTGATCCTGTCCCCACTCTGGGCATCGGCATTTGTGGAATATCTACGCTAAATAAAAAAGCTTCTATTCTGCATAACTCAAATTTACTAGTCAAAGTCAAATACAATAATCGACATGTGCACCATTTGGGAAAAGTGGGCCAACCACTATTTATATATATATATATATATATATATATATTATATATATAATATATATATATATATATATACACACCACTATATATATATATATATATATATATATATATATATATATATATATATATGAGTCATATCACATTACCGTGATTCATATACATACATCGAGCAACAAATTAATATCTAATTCGCTCTACTTCAGAATTAATATATTTTCATATTTGTTTAACCAAAGGGGAATATTTAGTCGATAATAGATTTGTCGGCTCAAATACATATAATATATATATATATATATATATACATATATATATATATAAATATATATCATATCACATTACCGTGATTCATATACATACATCGAGCTACAAATGTCCTTTAATATCTAATTCGCTCTACCTCGGAATTAATATATTTTCTTATATGTTTAACCAAAGGGGAATTTTTAGTCGATAATAGATTTGTCGGCTCAAATCTCTTACCGACTAAAAAAATTCTCCTTCGGTTAAACATATAGGAAAATATATTAATTCCGAGGTAGAGCGAATTAGATATTAAAGGACATTTGTAGCTCGATATATATATATATATATATATATATATATATATATATATATATATATATATATATATGAGACCTCCAGAAGGTGCTAACATTTCGGTTCTCAGCAAGTGAGAGTAGTAACGGAATACGCCAAAATGCTAGTCCTCGGTTGGGAATCGAACAGTGCTCTTTTCCTTATCATTTGACCTCACATGTACATTACATTTAAGATTTTGTTTCTTTTTCCCTCCACCACTGCACAAAGATTTCCCCCCAACGCAATGCTTCTGAAAGGATTGGGGTCCGCACGAGAGCGACACGGGAACTTTCTTCCTGCAGTTCACAAACTCGGAGGCGCAGCCATAATAATGCTGAATAACCAATTGCAAACACGTAGTCACAACTTCACCGAATGAGAGCGACGACGAAATTTAATAAGGACCCAACGAGTTATCAGATAATGCCAACACAGAAATTTCGTCTTGCATTTGCGTGCTTGGGCGTGCGCAATAACAGATTGAAAAATATTTTTGCTTTAGCAGAAATTCTTGAGGGAAATCATCGTATAGCCACAACTACAAATGCATTAAGATGTACCGTACAAAATCTAGCAATGCAAATCATATTCTTTCTTTCAGAATATGTGCAAAAATATCTATAAAAAATCTAAAGAAATAAAATCTATAAAGGAATAATTTCGGAATAATTATAAAACAAAACATTAGTTTGAAAGACCTCTATTAAACTTCGAGTAATTAGAATCAACGAATTAACATATATATAAATTTCAATAACACTACTATTACACTGCGTCAGTATGACTGAAAAGGCAAGGGCATTCAGGGCACATAATGTATTTTTAGCAGATATGCTTCGAGAAATTACAGTAGCTTTCTAGTACGCGACTGAGGGAACTGATACGCGAAAAAAAGCTTAAAATCCGATCAGACCAACTTGAGGTAATTGCATTCACAATTAAAACTTGAGAGAAAATGAGGAAAGCCTCGAGTCGACTCTTCAAAACCATTCAGCGCGATCGGATTCAATCAAAACAGAAATACCTTCCTCTATTGTAAAAGGTTGATCAAAGCGTGTTTTTGAAGCCGCATACGATTCCCTTCGACCCGAATGTAGGTCAGCTAAAACACACACAAGAGCCGAGAAGCGAATCGGGACACCAGGATGAAAGGGGCATCGGATTTCGTTCGAACGGCTCTCAATTCGATTTCCCACTTGAAGACAAGTGCATTGAATTAACCGATCTTTATCTATTATATTTTTCTGCTCACTCGAATGCTCCTTTGTCTTAAGATTAGCTTCCTGTTAAAATGACTAGTCCTTCTTCAAGTGCCGTTCCGTATATAATTTTGTGTGTGTGTGTGTGCGCGCAGAGAGAGAGAGAGAGAGAGAGAGAGGAGAGAGAGAGAGAGAGAGAGAAGAATAGAGAGAGGAGAATAGAGAGAGAGAGAGAGAGAGAGAGAATCGATTTCTTTTATCGTCCAGTCAAAATATTAGTTTCCTGTTAAAATTCCGGTTATTTCTCGCAACATTTATGTAACCGTATACAGTCTTCAACGTGGAAAGATCAGCGTATCAACAAGCGCTCTCGAATCTAAATTTCCTTTCCAGTCTATATCTTTCCTCCTTTTTTTCTTCTACATACGTAAAGCCACGAGCAGGAAAGGTTAATGCACCGCAAACTCTTTCAAACAAATAGCAATGCCCGGCATTCCATTTCTTCCCATCGCATTAAACGTCCCAGACGACGGTCTTTTTATGGGACCCTAATTGCATTCCCCTTTTACCATCGCTCGCTCTGTTTTGTGGTAATTAGCGATGGCGTCTGCCAACTAACGGAATAGAATGACCCCAGGGAAAGCCTCTCAATTCATAACAAGCGACAAGACGGCGACAGAGAATGAGTCGTCCCTGGAGGAACATAATAAGAGTTTTCTACGGCGTCAGTTTCTCTCCCAGGATCATATTTATACAGTGATGTTCGTTTTTAAGTTTTTAGTGACAACTGTTATTTAGTAAAAGGATGATCGGATCGTGCGTCTAATCATTCACGTTTCAATTTTACCCAAGCTTGCGTCAACTCGATTTGGGGTAAGTGGCATAGGTGAGAATGAGGCCCAACAGCAAAACAGTAAATAGTGACAGTCCTCCACCTTCAAATAACCAGTACCACTTTCATTCCGTTGTGAGTGAGCTAATACCGCCGCCTTCTCTGCAATTTAGGATGTTTATTTAAGGAATCTAGCTTAAAAAATGGAATAGCACCTTCATATTTTTCAAGTTTAAAAGTACCAGAACTTCTGAATATATTTACAAGTTTATTACTCCTTTCCATTTCATTAATATGAGCCAAATGACACCAGGATGCTGAAACTGAAAACAACATACAATGTCACGAACAAATTACTTTTTACATGAAAGCACTGAAAGACATCAAATCCTACCGTCACCTTAGATCAAGATAAACAATAGATTTGTGTATACTCTTGCAAGGTCATAAATCATGACGATGGGGAACAATAAAATATCTCTCTCTCTCTCTCTCTCTCTCTCTCTCTCTCTCTCTCTCTCTCTCTCTCTCTCTCTCTCTCTCTCTCTCTCTCTCTCCAATTTGCTCTGCTCTGTGAGGATCTCAATAACACTGTTGGATTTCACGGAATCTTGACCAAACCTCATATATTATAACCTAAATTAGGGAATTTCTAATTCTTATTTAGTACCTAAAATTTAAACAAAGACTGCTAATTATTAACTCACTACTTGATACTTAAGCTGTAAGCTTGAAATCTTTCGGTTTTACCTTGTATAATGGAGAAACTAATCGGAGTTAATGGAAAGTGTGTTGCTGGCCTTCTCTTATTCAGTAATGACAGACCTGCCACTTGAAATAGGTTTCAATAACTGATAAAACCCGAAAGAACGAAGCAAGTTCCACAATCTAAGAACATAAGTCGGATTTTATCCGCACGACGTGACATATTCACTGGGACTAACCGACACAAAGAAGCTGATAAAATTAAAATAAACACATATTTCCATTAGAAAAGTTTTCTCGATTAGGTGATGCGTCTGAACTTCCATAAATGACTGGCATTCACCGGAATATTTCCATCTTTTGTTCATATATTTTACGTACGGCTTCATTTGCACAAAAACGTTAGTTACCAAGATGAAATCAACTTGGCATACCCTCGAATACCGTGCCCCTTTCAAAAAAACCATAATTTATCTCTTAAATAAAAGACTTAATTCCCGCTGGTGTTAGATATATATTTGACTGGAGCCAGCATCTTAAGACAAAGCAGTTGATCACACTGCCTCATCAGCAGTTCCAAGTGATCATTCGTACTTTTATTCAAAATCTCTCTTTATGTCAACCTAATATTATGGAGTACTTGAAAAATATGGCAATTCCTATCTTCGTCAGGACAATCATTTTCACTTTTTTTGAGCTTTGAATAGTGTCAACTTCCATAGAGTGGTTGCCCCATTCATCTTTCCCGTGTGTCCAATGGGCTTGGGTAGAAGAGGGCACTAGGATGCCAGTCCCACTGGCCTCTTGAATAAAAAAAAAAACCAAAGGTCAAACAGCAGCACGCCTTCAAGAAGAAAGAATCCAACTATTACATCTGACCGCAGATAATCCCACGAAACTCCTTCCGGTTACTTATCATTTCCCTACAACCCGGACCACCAATACTGCCCACCCAAACATGTCCCCCACCAAGGACCCCGGAATTTACCCACGACCAAAACATCTCCCAGCGCACTCAGGCGCAGATACCAAGCGATAACAGCTTCTTTGGTGCCTTATCGCCATGGCTGAGTTGTTGCCTGTCCCAAGTCTCGAACCACGATGGACTCTGCAATTTATCTCGAGGCTTTCATCTAGGACCCACCTGGGTCTGACTGCCCTCGCTTATCTCCTCCCTCCGAGGGACGAAGAATACGGGCGATATGCGGCCACCAGGGTTGGTGTGGACAGATCGGAATGGTCACTGGCACTAATAACACTGTTGCTGTGTCATCATCTGTGACTTGAGCATAAAACAAATATAAATATATACTGCGCATGAACGTGTAATATTTATTCGTTAATCCATCATGCACACACACAGATAGAGGGATGGAATATGATGTACGGTTTCGTTCCAATAATAGAGTAAGGGGGACCTAGTCGCCCCCCCGGCTTTTTTTTTTTTTTATCATATAGCAGCATCCATTTCGGAGAACCAATGATAACTCACATCTATCACTTTTTCTCCCAATACTCTATGTCGTTGTCCTAGCTACAAGGACCTACGAAATAAAAGTTTACTTCTTGGGACAGGCTTTAAAGATATGCTTCCATACCGATCCTACA
The DNA here is from genome assembly GCF_015104395.2 of Macrobrachium nipponense. Taxonomy (NCBI): domain Eukaryota; kingdom Metazoa; phylum Arthropoda; class Malacostraca; order Decapoda; family Palaemonidae; genus Macrobrachium; species Macrobrachium nipponense. The sequence goes on from NC_061089.1 coordinate 35,537,739, forward strand.
AAGGCTGTGAGCCATGGGTGCTACCACTAAATTACAAGGAGAGAGAGAGAGAGAGAGAGAGAGAGAGAGAGAGAGAGAGAGAGAGAGAGAGAGAGAGAGAGAGAGAATGCAACGTCTATTTTGAAGGGAAGGAAGATTCTTCCTCACTCGGTGCTATTTTCACCGGGAAAGGTCTCGTTGAATATTTGACAGTCAAATCATCGAAAAGACTAATCAAAGATTGAAGGCAGTGAATAACGTGAACCTCGCCTCCTTCCTTTCTAATCTTCGGGAGGGTAATAATTCATTTAGCACCATACGGAGTTATGACGATCAGGCACGATGGCAGAACGAGACTGAAGATTATTTATTCATTCAGCGGGATCTGTTCCATGTCTAGAGAGAAGGGGGAAAACAATAGATCGAATCTGAATTCCAAAAATGGAACCGGAATGACTCTAATTTCAATCTTCGATACTTTCTATATTATTACGGTATCAAATTGGTAAACGAAAAATACCTCACTAAAACATGCATTTGATGAAAACTAAAATTTAAAATTTCGAATTACCTCTCATTACAAGCTTAAGTACATAAAAGACAAATACTTCAACTGATATAAAGACATTAATCCCTCAAAACGAGTTAAGATAATCTCAGTAATTACAACGTACTGAATCATATTAAGTGTACTCGAACTGTCATTCAAAGATTTACCGGCATACTCTAAAAACCAGTTTGTCCGACAACGGGAAATGCGATCGAGCCCCGTGGATGTAGAAAAGAAAAAGCCTTCAATCCTTTCTTTTCTCTGATCGCGCATGAAATATACTAATCCCCTTTTAATAATCTTCACCTAAAGAAGATTACAATAACATGTTCTGGGTATATGTTATAAATAATTACAAATACATCCAGAGGTTTTTGTACCAAACTTTGATTTATATTCTCATTTTCAATATTAAAATTGCATGTGAATACGTGGTAAACTAGGGGAAAAAATCAAACAGTAAGAAACGAGATCTTGAGAGTTCACTGCGTATAAACGTTGCACATACATGTGTATAAATATATTTTTGTCCACACACTATATACATACACACCTCTCTCTCTCTCTCTCTCTCTCTCTCTCTCTCTCTCTCTCTCTCTCTCTCTCTCTCTCTCTCTATATATATATATATATATATATATATATATAAACACATACATACAGATACACATAATGTATATATATGCATACATACATGCATATATATACATTATATATATACATATTATATATCATATATGTATATAAAAGCCGCACAAGTAAAGACTGAATCTCTGCTTCTCGCAACCGAGACAAATACAGCGGTTCATAAGTACACAAGCAAGGGAGCTTATGGACAAATGACTATTTACATATCGAATAAAAATCACCCCCAAAAAACTAGAGTGAGCATCCACTGATCACAATGAAGTTCGAGTGCCACCTGAATGAGTCACAGAATCGCCTTGGTTATAAAGAATTTATCTGAAAGGCACTTCTATTCAAACCAGGGAAAGAATCTAACTGGTTTATGCTACACCCAATTAGGCAGAAGGTTCACAACGAAGCTAAGTAACGTCTTAAGAAACTGGTTGGGTCGCTAATTATGATAACATTAGAACCGGTTGGTTTCAGAACAGGTAGCTTACACAAAAGATTTCATACTCATCAGGGCACAAAAGTCTAATGGCACTTAAACTGATATCTCATAAGTGAATAAGTTGAATAGGCCTATACTTAGACAAATAAGAATCCAGTAGTCCAGAGGATCAACGTTCTGCTGATGAGATGTGTTACGGGATGAATGCGGCATTTACTGGTGTCCGGTTCCTCTCCGAAGGCTCCTACTCGCCAGTTATTCTTGGCTGGTAGAAGCTATCAACCCACTCGCTTTATTAATAAAATCCGAGGATGATTACGTCTACAAATGACGAAAGCACTTCTCCCTACGATGCCATTATAACGAAAAATTACCTTCATAAACAGACAAATTTGGAGCGCAGGTACATAAAACGGAAATAGCCGTCGTTAGAATTGTGTAAACATTTTCCCTCGGAGGACTTAAATGATAAACAAATACCGTTTAGTAGGTGGTAATAAAATGTGCTTAACATATTCTCTCACCACCGTCCTGCTATAAACACCATAGTATAAATAAACGACTTAGCTCCACAACCGACAATATTTACACAACCTTTCTCTCTCTCTCTCTCTCTCTCTCTCTCTCTCTCTCTCTCTCTCTCTCTCTCTCTCATACAAAGCAGAGCAGCGACGAGAAATCTTTACACCGCATGTATTCCGTTAGGTGTTAAGGATATTAGTTTTTATCAGGACATGATAAGTAGTAGGAGATATATCGTGAAAAAGTAGCGTTAAATAGAAAATATAAATAAAAAATATTATCAAATATTCAGTGCAGCAGACCTCCCACAATCACAATCGCACTCTCTCTCTCTCTCTCTCTCTCTCTCTCTCTCTCTCTCTCTCTCTCTCTCTCTCTCTCTATCGTTTGTGTATGTATGAATATATATATATATATATATATATATATATATATATATATATATATATAAAAGTATGCATGTATGTGCATATGAAAGAAGACACGAGAAACAATTAAACGAGAATTATGAGTTTTATGAGTTTCTTGTGTGCGCGGTTTACGTGTGTAAGCTAAAAATAAACGTGCGTTTTTCCAAAGGAAACAATCAAAGTTCTATTTTAATTTCTATTTTAACAAGACACCGCACATACACACACACACACACACACACACACACACACACACACAATACAATGTCCAGCTAAACATTCATTGAAGTTTCTTCTTTCTCTTGTTAGGTATAATACTCCTTACCGGGTCAGGTTAAGAGAACTGATGTACAATACACCACCATTCATACATGTATGAATATGTGCAATACACATTCATATATGTATGTATATATATAAAATGTGTGTCACTTCCAGCATTTAATTATATACATATATATATATATATGTATATATATATATATATGTATGTATGTATATATAATATATATATTATATAGGTGTGTGTGTGTAGTACTGTGTACATATACACAAACAGGCGCGCGCACACACACACACACACACACACACACACACACACACACACACACACACACACATATATATATATATATATATAATATATATATATATATAGGTATATATATATAATACACTATGTGCGCGCGTGTGGCTATAATTAGCACAATGACAAAACACAGTGGAAAACCATTAAGATAAAAAAAATTATGATACAAAAAGGTAATTGAATCTTGAGCAACGCGAATGACTTGACAAAGCACAGCTGTGGATTTCCCACGATGCTGATTGATTGGTTAAACGCAAGAAAGAACCTATTTCCTAACTTCCCAGGGTGCGTGGGATGATATTATGCTGTCACATATGCACTTATTACTATAACTTCACTAAGATGAGGGTCTCCACTGATTAGGAAAATGTTACATCAGGATTTCAAAATCTCTAACAAAGACGACTCGTGATGGAGAGGAACACTGAACGTGGGTATAGATTACCCAGAGTAGGTGACGTCATTCGTGTTCCCTCCTCTTCCCCACAAGCCAGCGCGCTGGGACTCAGTATAGCTTCAGTCTACCCTATGGGTTTATAGGGGGAAGTCGCGTCGCTCCAATCCTCTGCCTGGATTTTGCGCTACAGACGTGTTCGGGTACCGTTTACCCACGTTCAGTGATAAGAGTATATAGAAAAAACTGGCACAGCTGCAGGTGCTGGACCATCGGCAGCCGAGATGAGGAACCCTATGGTCCGTTGCACGAAGTGTGACTCCAAGGCAGACAAAAAGACACGTTTCAGGTGTCACAGCTGCCGCCAACCTGTTTGCCCGAGCCACTACTTCCCCTACTGCTGTGATTGCATATAAGGCTGAGGTAGGTAATATATATAAAACTAAGATTTTGAGTGATAATGTGTGATAAAGTATAAAAAGAAATATAATAAACACATTATATTCCACAATTTGTCATTTCTGGTGCACTAAAAAAAGGGTGTTTTTCCTACTCTCTTCCCTACAGTTCCCGCATCCCCCGTGCCTTGATGACCCCCTGGGATGAGAGCCTGACATCCTTGGAAGCGTGTGGGAGCATCTGAGCGATTTTTTGGGGAGGGTTTTTTTTTGCTAATTTTTTGCAAAAACATTCAAATTTTTTCACTTTTTTACATTCCTTTCTTTTTGCTTTTTAATTCAAGTTTCTGAAAGTAAGTATTCTAATTTAATAGTTTCATTACTAGGTAATAGGGTTATATTTAGTGTGTAAGGGATAGGATTAATAAATTTGCATATTTACTATTTTTCTTTAATTTTCCAAAATCGGGTATAAACTACCCACGTTCAGTGGCCGTGTAACAGGGAAATGGGTTCAGTGTTCCAGGGTTAATTAAAATATATTTTTATGTTAGTATTTTTACTTGTTGTGTGTGTATTGTACCTGTTTTGTGTTGACTTTAAATCATGATAAAATTAGTGCTTTTGTTTTTTTATTTATTCTAATGTCTTATACTGTTCATTTAATCGTTTTCGTCGTCCTTCAACTTCTTCGTAAACTTTGAGAATGGCATCACGAAACGTAAACGTCGAAAAGTCACGAAAATTAACGTGTTACGAGTGCCATCTGCTTTCAAATTCATCAAACTATTATTACCATTATTTTCAACCACACCTACTAACCAGATCTTTCCAGAATGTGACAGAAAACCACCTTACGGCCCCCAATTATGACCATGACATTGACCGATTTTCGCGGTCACGAGGTCAAAAAAAAGGCAAAAGAGTAGAGGAAAACTGAATAGAAATAACAAAATGTTATAAAGTTATCACGAGTTCACGAAAAGGCCTAAGAGTAAAAACTGAATCGAAATATCAAAATGTTATAGAATTACAAAGATAAAACTACAAGTGACGGCTTGTTTGACATTCAACGACTTTCTTCCCTGCACTAAATTAATATATATTCCCTGCACTAAGTTAATATGAATATCAAGAGACTGATTTCATATGTTCTTCAGAAATTTCGCACCACTGTACTGAAAGTGATACTTTCATAAAAGATTTCAAATATCTGTTAAATCTTGATATAATTACACTTCAGTAATTTGTTATAATTATTAGTGAAATTCGAAATACATCGTCAAATGTCATATTACGACCAGAGTTAATCTCGCATATTAGCGTTATTTTCCTATATTCACAAGCAAAAATATTTACTCATAATTTCGGAATTATATATGCGACACTATTGTTTTGCATGGTAGTTTATAAATTTTCAGGATCAACTATTATTATTATTATTATTATTATTATTATTATTAATTATTATGATTATTATTAATTGATTATTACTTGTATTATTTTTTTTTTTTTTTTTTTTTTGGGGGGGGAGGGGAGGGGAGGGGGGTCTATCACAGTCCTCCAATTCGACTGGGTGGTATTTATAGTGTGGGGTTCCAGGTTGTATCCTGCCTCCTTAGGAGTCCATCACTTTCCCTACTATGTGCGCCGTTTCTAGGATCACACTCTTCTGCATGAGTCCTGGAGCTACTTCGGCCTCTAGTTTTTCCAGATTCCTTTTCAAGGATCTTGGTATCGTGCCTAGTGTTCCTATGATTATGGGTACAATTTCCAATGGCATATCCCATATCCTTCTTACTTCTATTTTCAGGTCTAAATACGTATCCATTTTTTCCTTTTCTTTCTCTTCAACTCTGGTGTCCCATGGTATTGCGACATCAATGAGGGATACTTTCTTCTTGATTTTGTCAATCAACGTCACGTCTGGTCTATTTGCACGTATCACCCTATCTGTTCTGATACCATAGTCCCAGAGGATCTATGCCTGATCGTTTTCTATCACACCTTCAGGTTGGTGCTCTTACCACTTATTACTGCAAGGTAGCTGGTGTTTCTTGCACAGGCTCCAGTGGAAGGCTTTTGCCACTGAATCATGCCTCTTTTTGTACTGGTTCTGTGCAAGTGCCGGACATTCGCTTGCTATGTGGTTAATGGTTTCATTTTTCGTATTGCACTTCCTACATATGGGAGAGATGTTATTTCCATCTATCGTTCTTTGAACATATCTGGTTATTAGGGCCTGATCTTGAGCCGCTGTTATCATTCCTTCAGTTTCCTTCTTGAGTTCTCCCCTCAGAAGCCATTGCCACGTATCATCGCTGGCTAGTTCTTTAGTCTGTCTTATGTATTGTCCGTGCATTGGTTTGTTGTGCCATTCCTCTGTACTGCTTGTCCTTCTCCTGTCTCTGTATATTTCTGGGTCTTCGTCTACTTTTATCAGTATTCTTCCCATGCACTCTTGAGCCACTCGTCTTCACTGATTTTCATATATTACCCCAGTGCTCTGTTCACGATGTTGACGCAGTCCTCTATGCTTAGTAGTCCCCTCCCTCCTTCCTTTGGTGTTATGTATAGTCTTTCCGTATTTGCTCTTGGGTGTAGTGCTTTGTGTACTGTCATATGTTTCCTCGTTTTCTGGTCTATGCTGCGAAGTTCTGCCTTCGTCCATTCCACTGTATCTGATTACTGGCACTGCCCATGTGTTTATCATCATCATCATCATCATCATCATCTTCATTATTATTGGGGAGTAGACCCTCTCTCAAAAATGTCTTGTTGAAAATGATTGCTGCTTCATTCCAGATCTTCTCTATTTTCCTTATCAAGGATTTTTCGGTGCTTGCCACTTTGAGCAACACCGAAAAATCCTTGATAAGGAAAATAGAGAAGACTCTATATAAAATCAAAGGAACTGAAGCAGCAATCCTTTTCAACAAGACACATTATTATTATTATTATTATTATTATATTATTAAAATTATTATTATTATTCAAAATACGCAAACATTTATTTCAAACCAGGTAAAATGTCCATTATCCTGATAAGTAATTTCTACATAATACAGTGAAAAGCAGATAAACAGGCCTTCTAAATAAATCATTAAATATAATTCTCAATTATAATTCTCAATAACTCCCTGTTGCACGTAATATCCTTTTTAGTGAATAAATAAGAGGTATTATCTGATACACAGGTGTATTAGCAAATATGTTTATCAGCAATTTCCTGGGTCTTCTCTGCGCATTATTGGCTTTAGTTAAGATACATTCGCATAACAAGCCAGCAGAAACACCAAGCCTGTATGTCATCAATATAAATAATATGGTATACCAGTACAACGGCTTTGATTACTACCGAATGAAGACAACTTTTCACCAGGAAGTTTACATTTCCTTCCCGCTCCTAAACTGTATCCTCTTCTTGACACTTAAATGACAATTGAATAAATATTTCAATCAAAAGATAAATTAGCGCGTTACTGAAATACTGAAAATTTGGTACCTTGCATTTCATAACTCCAACTGGGAACAAAGCAAGCAGATCAACTTTTTACAAATACTGATTGAAACTTATAAGCTGTTGCCTATAAAAAAATAATAATAATAAATCAAACAAAACCAACGAATCTAATTACCTTTCATCACAACACGTATCAAGAAAAAAAATCCAATAAAAAGGAAAGATGGCCAAACACATACAAACATATATACCTCTCTTCGTAACAGACACGACAGCAACGGAAAGGATTCCGAAACATCGCCCGACAGAAAAAAGCTAAAAAGAAAAGGAATAAAGCTTAACGCAAAACAAGAGGTTGTTAAGTGACACCCTAGTTACTAGCGAGTTATCTTGTAGCAATGCCTCCTTGGAAAATATTCGAGATAACGGCCTCTTTGAAGCCGAGCCGAAACGACCCCTCACTAATCACGAAAACGATGATCGGCCTGATAAGGCTGTTACTAACAAACACGCGAGGAAGGGGAGACTGCGACTCGAAAAAAAGGTGAAAACACGTGCACATGTGTGTGTCGGAATGAATGGATGGAAATGATCGACAACTTTTCAAAAGGTATACACGGCACAGTTCCCCTCCCAGAGAGAGAGAGAGAGAGAGAGAGAGAGAGAGAGAGAGAGAGAGAGAGAGAGAGGATAAAGCGAGTCAGCGAGTCAATACACGATTATTCATTAACTGAAACAATTATTCATTAAGAGAAAGAGAGAAAAACAGATTTTGCACCATGATGTTCTTAGAAATAGACTTTTACAGCGGATTTCATTTTATCTAAATGATGAGAGAGAGAGAGAGAGAGAGAGAGAGAGAGATTGCAGATGTGATAAAAATGCATAAGGAATTCATAAAAGCGAGAAAAACGCCGGGGGACACGTATTCATCAATGCTCAGAGGCAGACTACATATCACTGGTGTGTATCTAGGGGCCAGTCCCCAACAGAGAGAGAGAGAGAGAGAGAGAGAGAGAGAGAGAGAGAGAGAGAGAGAGAGAGAGAGAATCTTCCGGCTCGACCTCGTACGCTGAGCAATACGCCAATTAAACAGCAGTCGTTTTCATCTGGGTGACTAAAATACGACAAACATCGGACACTATAAGAGCATGAAACCCTTTGATGAAGCACAATCAATGGTGGAAAAACTGGCAGCGCAAATAAAGATGGGTATAATTAGCGGCATTCTTTCGAAAGAAGCATTAAATGGTAAGGCCAGCTTTGTTCCTGGCCAGGGAAAATAAATCAAGAGCTGCAAATGGTCGAGAAATTCAATGATCATGTGTTACAGTTCCTCAAAAGTGGTGAATTCATTTGTTCAAAAACGAATAATAGCATTAACTAAATATTTAATGATGTAAAACACACGTACGCGTGCGCAAGTAAGTGGCCTGCATTTTAGAGAATCTTTTAACGTCTTTTACAATCCCGTTAGATAATGCACACAGAAAGAGGCATATGAATGAACATGAACGTGTTCACATATACATAGGGATGTGTATTTGTGTGAGCGAAAGCACGTTTGCATAGCATTTATAATTACATCACTTCTGGAAGCTCTTAGTGCATATTTACTGTCAACCACTTCAAGTCAATGCATGCTATCTAACAGTGCACTGTCAATAAACCCAAGCAATTATAATTGAACACGGGTACTATAGCCAGCTCAAAGTGCTAATATAGTTACAGAAAAGGATGCTAAAATATGTTAGAGCAGGTACTTTTACTATTCAGCTGGACAATTTAGGATGTAACGGTACCTGTTGCCACCTTTTATAATATAATAGTATTCTCTTACATTAATCTTTTAAAAATCTTTTTGAGATCAAATTATTTCTTGGTAATCGTCAAATCCCGGCATACAAATGGACATTTTGAACAAGTTTGGATGACACCTATCTCAAGCTACGCGGGCGAGCTCACTCTTGTAAATAAAACAACACAAAATCGAGAGAAATTAGCCTACAATAATGGAAAAGCGACTGTAGACACGCTCAGCATCCAATCTCAAAGTAATGACGATCATATTACGCATCAACTCCTATATCAACATTTCTCTCCCGACATCCTAACCTACAAACGTTTGTACTTTTTTACTTGTTAGTTGTCCCACTCGGCTACTTCCACATCAAGCCCCACTTTACCCAAAACCTACATCGTGTGTTCTTTCTACTTACAAGGTTCCTTCCTGTTTAGAAAAAAAAAAATTAAAAAAAGTAAGTTCTCTCTACCTATGAATCTGCCTACATTTTTCATCCCATTCCTTTCCTTGATGCGAGATCGTTTTGGTCATTTCCTTTTCTTTTATCGTCTTTTTTTTCATAATCCCAAATGTTGGCATCCTTTCCATTTCCCTTCCCTAGGATAAGCCCCTTCGCTGTCCTCTGTTCCCATTTGCCTTTAATCCGCCAATTTGTCTTTCCCGCCTTCCCCTGCCCAACTTCTGCCAACCACTAACCCCCTCCAACCTTTACGGTTCTCTCTGCATTAGAGTAACCTCTATTCATCTAACATTTAACTCTCCAGTTGACTCCTGATTACATCTCCTTCCCTCTAATCCATTCCCCATTCTTACTTTGCCCCTTATTTCCAGGTGTTCCAAATACAGAGAGAGAGAGAGAGAGAGAGAGAGAGAGAGAGAGAGAGAGTTTAAAAAATGGAATGCAATCACACGAACATGAGAAAGAGACGAAGAGTTGACGGGGGGAAGAGGGGGCGGGGGGGGGGGGGGAAGGAGAACCCTGTCCATCAGTAACTGTAATTGTAATGCGATCCCGCTATTACTTAGGCCAACCAACGCATTACTTCCCCTCCTCAAAACCCAAGACACTTCCTTGCACTCTATCCTTAACGGGGGAGAAGGGAGAGAATTGCCGCAATCGAAAACAATACGTCTTTCCTAGTCCGCACTAGGGTATAAATTTCTCCTTGGATTAAAATGTTTGTAACAAAACAAAAAAAATAAAAAATAAAAAAATAGAAAATAAAAAAAATAAAAAAGCAGACGTGCATGAATAATCTGGAATACTGACAATGAAATATATATATATATATATATATATATATATATATATATATATATATATATATATAGAGAGAGAGAGAGAGAGAGAGAGAGAGAGAGAGAGAGAGATAGATAGATATAGATAGATATATAGATATATAATATACAGATCTATATATATCTATTATCTATATCTATCTATCTATCTATCTATCTATATATATATATATATATATATATATATATATATATATATATATATATATATATATTTGACTGAAGTCAGGATTTTTTGTCCATGTCCGATACCACTTCCGAAGTAAATTTTTATTCAACAATGTTTACAGTTACCTTTGAGGGAAATTTAAATCTAAGTGATTTCACATAAAAACAGAATTAAAGAGCGAGTGAATCCCAGATGTCTCCCGATATTCTGACAAAATGGACAAAGGTACGAATCCACAAATTATAAACTTTCCCGCCGTGCTGTGAAATAAAACTTCATACTCACAACCACAAAAAAAGGAAAAAAAAAATAATACTAGAACTTTGTTGAGTGCATAAATGGCATTTGCCTCCCATGCATAACTTTGGCCGTAACTCTCATCAAGAAGAGATTTTTCGAATAAATTACGAGAGGGGAGTTGCCGAGGTATTTTCTCTTACCACCTTCAATCATATTAACACTTACAAGTAGCTGAGGGAGCTTTATGGCTACAGTTGAATGACGTCTCGGAAATATTTTCCGGTCAAATCCAATTGTAAGTTTAGGTCTGTAGTTTAAAAAAAATCACAATACAACCTAGAAATAAAACTTACTTAGAAAGGAAAAGTAAATCTGAATGAAAAACCCAAATGCTTACCTTCTGGAAATTGCTAACCTCAATATTGTATGATTCGAGCAGTTTTGTTTCCCTCCCCCCGTAATCCTTAGAATAATCTCACACCTTCCCTGATTCCTATAACTTCCGACAACACTAGTCTAGAAATAGGGGAGAGAGGGAACGGATATTAGGTGATATTCAAAATGAAAATTTCCCTTGTTTGCCAAAGCTTACAAAGGCGTTCTTTTCCAAGGACTGGCAAATTTATTAGATTTCCCTGTTCTGTTCTGTTCTTTCCCAATGGCAGAAAAGGGCTGAAACTCTTAGACATGTTCTTCTCCTTAATGCTGCCAAAGGTCTGACCTCTATGAACTGTTCTTTCATCGGAGGTTGCCAAAGATTAAAGCTACTAGAACTACTATTCTCCCTAATGCCGAATGTTTAAGCTATCGCAGCTATTCTTTTAGAGAGAACATTGGTCTTCGACCAAAGTTGCCAAATGTTTCAGCTAACATATGTTCTTTTCCAAGGTTTTGGACAAGCCCAAGAACTCAGGCACCAGCACTACACGGACAATTAATTACAGGCACTTCGTGTACGAAGATAAACAAAGTATTAAAGAAGAAAAAATCCCCAACACCTCTGTGTACCCACTAACGAACAAGCACTGTTTCCGCTCCACCCCAACTTAAAAAAAAAATAAATAAAAAAAAGACTCCTCCCTCAATTACCAGGTAATGATATATACACATCAATCTCAAAACTCTCCTAGTTTAACGAGAAAGGATAAGATAAAGAAAAAAGTTACCATGCTAGAGGGTCGGAAAACCTCCAGATTTTGATGTAATTGGCGGAAAATCTTTATCCAAACAGAATGTCACAACCTCTCTCTCTCTCTCTCTCTCTCTCTCTCTCTCTCTCTCTCTCCTGAAAGGTAGACGTGACAAATGCCTAATCACAGGGCTTAATATAAAGGAGTGATTTAGTCGTGTTTCACTGTTTGGAAAAAATATTACATCTTCATTTTTCATTTGTTTTATTCTCCCCTTCTTCTTCTTCTTCTCTCTCTCACAAAAAGAGTGTAATTATTCCGAAGTTATCCTACACTCTCTCTCTCTCTCTCTCTCTCTCTCTGTCTGTGTATTCATTCTTAGGTGCCACTTAGAGCCCTCCATCGTGTCTGCCCTCCCTCCCCTCAAAGCGCTCATTACAGACAATTTGCGTTCCAGGAGCGCCTAACGCTATAGAATTACATAAGAAACAAGAGGGGAGAAATAGTCTAGCGTTATTTACAAAAGCGTTCGATCGCATGATTATTAAGAACCGTAAAATTACATCCTCTCATTAATATGGACAAATTTTCGTTCCACAGACTCTATTAGGAGATGGTCTTAACTATTACGCAATTCATTATGATCATTTTAGCGTGGTTATTACTTATGCCAAAATGTTTATAAATTACATTTCCTTTTTTAAATAGAAAGCATAGGTTTTTGAGCATGTTAACGCAATGTTTATATTCAATGTCTATATTACAGGTAAAAGAATAGTTATGTGTTTATGTTTAGTTGAGAGCCTACTTATATTTTACATATAACCCAACGGCGTGAACAATATGAGGTTTAATCTTAACTAAACCTACGAGAAAAAAAATAAAACCGAAGATAAATCTAACCCGCTTCCCTCTAAAAATATCATGTGATTACTTATGGAAACGGTACAAGACATTGCCAATAATAAATCTGAGATAGAACAGAAATAAAACTATGGTTGCAATTTGAAACTGATCAGTAATAAAAGAAAATATATAACCACATCTTAAAACATGCCATTTAAATACTGGCAACTACAAAGCCGTGGTGTACATGGATGAAAAGAAAATACGGAAACCAATACACGTGGCCATCCAACATACACAAATATATATATATATATATATATATATATATATATATATATATATATATATGTGTGTGTGTGTGTGTGTGTGTGTGTGTATCTACTACATCGCCAACACCCTTACACGTATGTACGTATGTGCGTGTATGCATATATGTATGTATGTATACACACACACACACACACACACACACACACACACACATATATATATATATATATATATATATATATATATATATATATATATGGGTAAACAAAATCATGCACATAAACATGAGTAAATTTACAACCATATACAAAGCATCAGCAAAGCACAGCGGTTAATGATCCCGGAAGTCACAAAGACCAAAATCTATTGTTATCAAGTTGTTGGCAGTCCTGAAGACCATTTGTTAAGATTTTGTTCTTAGTTTTGCACAAACGTCTCCTCTGAACAGAAGGGTCTTTCAACATCTCACCACACTGGAAACAAACTTTCAATCTCTTAAATGTCTTAATGTGTTTCACATGATATACTACAATGAAAGGGAAATAAAAACTACAATAAAATTACAATAAAATGGAAATAAATTATATATATTATAATTCAAAATAAGAATTTCCTTTGCATCAACTTGTACGTATATCTTCATTATACAAAATGGTGCAAAAATCATGCATAGCTATAAATGTCAAATGATCAAATATGTTTCTTTCCGTAAGAACAGCGACTACAAAAAAAGGGAGGAGGGGTCAGATATACATGGTGTAACCAAAAATTAAATCTTAGCAAGTTTAGATTTCTGAAGCGATAGCAGACTTGTTCATTACAACATAAGATAATAAACACTGAAAACTGAGGAAGAACGATGTAGAAGATACACCGAGTAAAATATCATATTCATTGTTTTATTACTATCTTGGAAAAATAATACGACTACAAAGAAAACTTGATATATAACAGCGGTAACCTTTTTTTCCTGAGAGCAACCGCCTGAAAACTTTCTTCTAAGCTACTACTACTTCCACAACACCACCACCGACAACATAAACGCCTTAGTTATCGATAAATACTTACTAGACTCACAGAAAATAAAGTAATTACTGAAACGTTAAAATTTTTGTAAAATGAGGTAAAGAAAATTTCCACATCCTCACTCGTAATCTACACCCGCCGGCTCTACAAAGATTTCTAGCGGCTTTCGCTCTAGACAGAGGAATAAACTTAACGTGACTTCTGAGAATAATAACAAAGAAATCTCTTTATTGGTATTACTTCTTGTTATTGGTATTAATTAAAAAAACAGAAAACAACTTTTTTCCATTCGGTAAACCTAGACAAACCAAATTCAGATTCTCTCATTTTGAGAGAGAGAGAGAGAGAGAGAGAGAGAGAGAGAGAGAGAGAGAGAGAGAGAGCACCAAAAAAGGAAAATGACAAGAAAGCTTATATATAAGAAAAGCGATATCAGCGAGGGGACGCCATCCTTGCAGGACAACTATGGTGGAAATCTTTGGAAAACGGGCGAAAGGTGCCTTTTAGAGTTATTAAAAGCCACCAGACACCTTACCTGCGGCCCCTCACCCACCGTCCTGTCGCTGACAGGTTCTAAAACATTGTTTACTAGTGCCTGAGCAGATTAACGTTTGCAGAGAAAAAGTTAATCTAGAGATGCATTTGTGGGGAGTGGGACTGATTACTTCCTTAAAAACTACAGGATGAAAACGACTCCACAACACCTAATTACTAAAAACAACTAATTACTTCTGACATCCGCGTAGAATAAATATGAAACCTCCCAGACGAGAGAGAGAGAGAGAGAGAGAGAGAGAGCCTGACTTTGCAACGTTAAAAAAGCGCTCGATCTTTTCGCACCCGGCATTTATTTCTTTGCGATTCTTGTATTGTAGGTAAGTCAGAACTCAGTTCTTGTTGGCGCTATGGACTGGACATTACATAGGTGAGGACGGTATGGTTATGATGCGCTGACGCTGTATTGAAGTTTTTGGGAACTAGCGAAGCAATGAACGTTCCCGTCTACAGAAACCCTCCGAAGTCACCACCCGCTATTGAAACGTGCTATTATTAATTTAAAACCCTCAGTTTCCCGAATCCGACACTGAAGAATTTAGATAATTTTCACTATACACCGAATAAAGGGACTAACATCCAAGACAAAGTTGTAGTTAACCTTATAAGTAAAAGTAAAACATTTTATTATAGTACCTAATTTCCAGAATACAGTAGGTATGAAACTGCTGCACAACAGGGCCAATACGAGTTGAATGAATGCCATGGTACGAAAGTCCTTGTAAAATTTGCTATTTACTAAGGAAAAACAGGAAGACGTCTGGAGGTATGCGTACAGCATGGTCGCCAGTTAACTGGGAGAATTAAGAAATGATTTGCATAGAGAATATGCATGCAGCCTATAGGAAGTCTGTTTAGGTGCATGTATTGACATAAGGAAATGTAAGGAATGCAATTAACCTTTTCCGATGGAAGAGAGGTTTGTGAATTTAAAAACTGATGAACTGTAACCGTTGGCAGCATGTATATGCCTCTATATCCCGAAACTGATGTTGTGGCCCTTCCGTATTCTTCCTGCCAATTAGTAACAGAAAGAAGGCCCTTCAAAAGACTCAAGTCCCCGGTCACTCTGGCGATCTCAATGGATGAGGCAGTACAAGGTCGTTAATCTGCCCTGATGCTGCATCCCCTCCAATTCTCTCCGAGGCAACGCAGGGGGCTGTCCCCATCGATGTAACGGGTCGTCCAAAAGTTTCAAGGGTCCTATTAGAGGAGGGAAGTGTAGTTCGTCGGTCGAAACGTCTGACACTTAAAGAAGCTACTCAACTACTGCAACAAGATGTACCCATAAAAGGTCAGCTAAGAATTATCATTTACTATTGGAAATTTTACATTTTTATAATATTCTATGTTTGAAGTTCTTTATAATGCTTTGTAGCTTCCTCAAATCTTCTCTCAATCGAAAAAGTTTATCGATAAGAACTTTTAAACAATCCTGCTTTTAATCAATTTACAATTCACTTTAAAGCATAATACCATCTAGTTATATTACTGTGGTCTCACTGACATTAAAACTCTATACTATGGCGAGTGTATACACAATATTATTATTAGATTATTATATTATTTATCATTATTATTATCACCATCATCATTATTATTATTATTAATTATTATTATATTATTATTATTAATATTAGTAGTAGTAGTAGTAGTAGTAGTAGTAGATAGTAGTAGTAGTGGTAGTAGTAGTACAAAACATAAATATCCGCTTAAATCATAATTATCAATACATATATATATATATATATATATATATATATATATATATATATATATATATAAATAGATAAATGCCACGAAGGAAAAATAAACGAAGGAGTCTGCAAGATCTTTCGACTTAAAAGTCCTTTACTGAAGTAAAGGACTTTTATCACGTTCCTAACTTTCGTGATTCAGTTATCATATATATATATATATATATATATATATATATATATATATATATATATATATATATATATATGTATATATCAGATATTCATCAAGCATTTGCCCGTCCCATCCAGATGCGACAGAGGTCAAAACAACTCCCATTCAATCCATCAACCATCAGTCCCTCGCAGCCGCTTTTCCCATTCTAACTTTGAGATAAAATATCGCATCCTCAATCTTTTGCTAATCATTTCGGAGGCTGGGAACTGCAAAGAGCCTTCCGCTTCGTTTGCCGGACAATAACAGTCTTCCTGGCCCCTAATATGCAGGCCATTAGCGCTTATACCCACAAGGTCAAAATGGGAATCTGCCAGAAGAGTGGGTGGATGAAAACTAGGGGACAGGAGCAAAAATTATATGAAATGTGTAAAGGAATATCATATGCATGTAAGAATGTATAAAGAAATATAATACATGTGTATATGCATACATATATACAATACACACACACACATATATATATATATAGTATATATATATATAGTCTTAATATCTATAATCTATATATATATATCGTATAATATATTATATATTATATATATAAAGTTATATATATAGAGAGAGAGAGAGATTGAGACGAGAGAGAGAGAGAGAGAGAGAGGTATGTGTATGTATAAATAGGTAGATATGGATATTATAGACGGATAGATAGATAGAGCGCGTGATAAAATAAGCAAACAAGGCAGAAAACCTCAGGACGTCTGCAGCCTCCAAAACCACAATAAACTTCACGGGAGGCCTAAAAACAAAATAAGGAAAAAGTCGCGTCACAATGGAGGCTAACATGTCTGTATGGCCCCGGGGGAAAATCAGATAAAACGATAAAAGGAAAATCTAATAGGCCTTGCGTCTTCCCGAACAACAATTCACTCACAAAAACCACTTCTAATAAGGGCCATAAAAGAGGTTTTTAGCTTCCCTTCATTTAGTTCCAACGGGACTTCTTTTGTCACTGGTAACTCTGTTTCTGATGCTTCCAATCCCCACCCGGGCCGGGCCCGTCCCCACCCAGCCCCACATCCGATTCTTTCCTTAAAATCAACCCCCGACAACAAAACCAATCTTCCCGAATCAGCCGAAACGGCCAAACGAATGCTACTTGAAAGGCCACCAATCAATAACTGATATAAATCGATTACGACACAAAGGAAGAACCATCTGGAGTAGACAAGTGCTGCTGCCGCTGCTGCTGCGGCGGCGGCAGCGGCGGCGGCGGAGGAGGAGGAGCCTCAGGGAGACGGAGGCGGCGATAGGGGGATGTAGGGAGGAAAATCGAGGGAGATGTGAGTGGATGAAGGAAACAGGCGGGATAAAAGAAAAACGAGAGAGAAGGGGAGACGAAATCATGGGGGATATGCACGGAAGAACAGGAAATAAGAGGGATTAAGATGGAAGACAGAGAACGGGAGGGAGGGTGGGGGCGGGAATACGACAGAAGGGAGCGACGGGA
>NC_061089.1:35560848-35563348 GCF_015104395.2 Macrobrachium nipponense
AGGCATTGGAAATTCACTATGGAAATGGAAAAGTAATGGGTTTCAATACAATGTGTACAGAAAACCAAACAATATTTCTGCCAATGTTCATTTTCATTTTGGATTCGGATATATAATAAAAAAAAAATCAGTCATCACATCCATGTTTTAAAGAGAATTGCGTACGTGTATGTAGCCCTGAACCCATTAATGATGAAATATATTTTATATAAGACAAGAGTATTTGGCGAATACGGCATAATTCTTGAATGCCACCACCCACGCGCTGTCAACTAGAAATCATAACACAATTATTCTAACAATAATCCGACTACGATAAATATTAAATAAATAGCAAAGCATTGTTTAATGAGAAAGTAAAAAGGATCTTATCGCATAAGACAGTACATTTAATATTAACGTAAAGTCAAGTTGCAATGAGCAAAAGGTTATTCACCTTGAAATGGTTTTACTTCAACAAATGTAATATATTCCGGAGAAACATTGCTTTTCATAAGAAAGATTTAGTGCATCAAAGTGCAGCATATGATAAAAAAGAAATGTTTAAATTTTATTCATTAATAACTGAGAAACATAATACTTATCAAGTTTAGATCAGCCTTTGATATTGCTAAAAAAAATGATGGTTAAAGAGCAATAAAACAAGATTAATATATATATATATACTATATATATAAATAAATATATATATATTATATATATATATATATATATATATATATATATATATATAAATTTCCCAATTTTATACCACGTTCTACGAAACGAAAGATTACCCATAAGATAACGATGTCAAAGGAATCTAATTGGGTAATATTTTGATGTTACAGAAACTCAAAAGTCACTTTTTCTCTGCCATAAAACTGAAGCAAGTACAGATTGGATATACACTATCCTGCAAGAAACTTTCTTTCTAAAACAATAGATAATTGTTGGTCAAGAGAGAGAGAGAGAGAGAGAGAGAGAGAGAGAGAGAGAGAGAGAGAGAGAAGAGGGGGGGGGGGCAACGAGAAAAAACAAAACAAAACACAACGGAAATGACTAGAAATCAACAGAGGTTAGGGGTAGTTTCATTGTTTCCCTTCATCTCCTCCCCCTCCCCCACTTCTTCCAGTGTTGCCTATTCCCCACTCCCCCTCCCCTTTCAAAGGGAATATCGGTTTTCTCAATAACACTTGAGCAAGGGAAACATATCCATCCCTTTAGGCGAACACAAGAGCACACGCACACACAAGGCAAAAAGGCTGAAAAGGATTCCGTTTACAAAGATATCATCTGAGAGGACGAGGAGAAACTGGAGGAGGAGGTGGAGAATAAGGATGAGGAGTTGGAGGAGGGGGAAAGGGGGAGGAGGAGGAGGAGGAGGAGGAGGAGGAGGAGGAGGAGGAGGGAGGACAGAATACGATAGGGAAGGAATCAGAATGCCATATCAAGTCCGTTATTTTTCCTTAAAAGATTACCTTTTCAGCTACCTTTCACCTGTCGACGTGTCTCTAGTTATTTAGTCATAGTCACTGGAGTTAAATATTTAACCGCGTTTTTGTTAGGAAAGGTGGGTAGGCTAATAAAAAAAAAAAAAGTGACACGTATATATCTGTACAGATCTTGAAAGAATTAAATTTCTTTCTCTTCAATTCATCTGTCATCAAATATGATGAAATCATTAAACCAGGTTCCTTAATAACAAAGTAACACAATACGGCTTGTTTTTTAAGATGAATATCTCTCTCTCTCTCTCTCTCTCTCTCTCTCTAAGTGCGTTCAGTTTACACACACACACACATATATATATGTATATATATATATATATATATATAGATATATATTAATATATATATATATAATATAAATAAAAATGTACATTTTATACACAAACTTACCATATATCCATATATAGCTAAAAGTCTACATACTTTTATGTCGATCGATGTTTATTGCAGCACTAAAGAACTACGCAATAAAGTTTCTTTCCTTTCCGAGTTAGGGATTCCGAAAAGAATTGAAGCTCTAACTTGCGAGTCGATGCTTATTTAATGAGTAGACCTGGTGCTCGTCGGTCATTCTTTTTCCCAACTGTTATTTCAGTTCCGTATTTTTCTGGATTCTCATCCCTTTAGCTATTTTTCCTCTGACTGTTAACTTAATTGTTTTGATTGCTTTTTTTATTCAGTTTCTTACTTTGTCCTCGTTCTCTTCAGTTCAGCATTCTTTTCGTTTGCTACTCATTTTTCACATTTAAAACATTTTTCCAGTCATACACTTAAACCTATTGAATTGCGCTTATTTTTTTTTTCAAGCGAACTGTTTTTGTTTTTTCTATATTCACAGAACAAAAACAATGACGCAAAAATAAGCATATGTTAAAAGGGTGATTATGTATATAATTCCACCACAAGCTTTTCCCTTCCCCCAAAGGGGTGTGGGGTAGCGTAAAAGTGGCAGCCTCCAGTTCGGAGTAAGCCTATAGACGGCATGAGGATATTACCATTAAATATATATT
>NC_061089.1:35565848-35573348 GCF_015104395.2 Macrobrachium nipponense
ATCTAAAATATATCTATATATTAATATATTATATATATATTATCTATCCCACACCACACACACACCCACATTATCTAAAATATATCATTAGTTTCAAATATTACATAAAACCTGTTAAAAGTGTACCCATTAAATTCATAAAAGACACGCACTGCCAACACGTACAAAGACAGACAGACACAGAGAGAGGAGAGAGAGAGAGAGAGAGAGAGAGAGAGAGAGAGAGAGAGAGAGAGAGTATTCCCTGGAATGGATGTTACGGGCAAATTGGTGTTGTCGTCATCCGGCGCCCTCCAGGGATTACTCTACATCTTCTGAGGCTCAAGTTATTTTTGAGATGGTAAAGGCGGACTCGTAGCCTTCACTCCTTATTGAATCTCGAGACGCCTTTGGTGGCGGCGGGCGGGGATTGGGAGTCGGCGGCAAAGAAATACAGGAAGATGGAATCTGAAATTAAAGAAATATGGTGGGAAGATCGCTATCCCAGAAGCCTCCTCTTATTATCCATGACTACAGAGAATATGATCAGGTTATAGAGATGGGAGTACTGGAATGAGAATGCCTCCTGGGCCAGGATGTTCGATCACAGAAGATGTGCGGTATAAACACACACATACACACACACACACGAGTGGCAAAATCATTAACACATGAATGTATAATACCTGAATGTTTACGCAAGTTCTATACGGGACCAAGTTGCATTGTACACATTTAAACCTATCAATATCAATATAAAATCAGATATTAGTGAAAACAAACTTAAAATTATAATGAAAAAACATATGCTTATATGCACAATAGATACTACAGATGTGTATTTACAAGTACAGTTACACTACCAAAATCAAAGAAATACAAAGTAATCAAACACTTGAAAAGAACAATTAAAAATATGTGAATATGATAACCAATTCGCTTTTAAAGTACAGCTGAGAACGGGGTTTCCTCAATGGGAAGAGATAACAGAGTCATAAATACAAAGAAATATACAGCATGTACATTAAAACAACGAACGTGCATGCAATTACAAAAAAATGTACCTGAAGGTTCGATGAAAAGGTCAATATGGGGTGTGTACATGCGTCCTAATACAACACAAATGTACACTATATTAACTATATTAACTATTTTATTCTACTCTAAATGTGTTCTAAATTAAGGGAATGTAGCTCACATTCAATCCATGGCTATAATAATTAAATCAAACAATGCAAACCGTAAAGCAATAATTGATAACAGAGAAACCGGCAGGGAGAGTTTACACTCAATACAACTTGAAAGTCCTACCAAAAAAATAAACAGTAATAAAAAAATAAATAAAATAAATAAAATTGAGCATATGCTTCAGGTTACTGTCTTATAAAATCAAACTTTAGCGGTCAGGTGCAATCAATAATGGGTCTTAATGACGTCAGACAGCCAACAAAGTCGAGAGCAAACATGGGAAGTTTGGTTGAAATAGACGAGAATTTGCTGCCAACTAAGGGCGAGGAAGACTAGCTTTTAGAAACGTGAAAAAGTCAGTGATGAAATCAGGTACAGCCCCACCTGTTGTTTCTATAACCATGTACAAATTTGAATAAAATAAGGAACATCTATATAGGGCAGCCTTGCATCACTGGAGAATTAACCGAATGAGAGTCAGTTATGTACCTCTTCTCCTTCTACAGAACTCATCCTGTAATAAACTGTTCACAGAAAAAAATAATCGTATGTTTTTCTCACTCAACAATAACGGTTTATCTAGAAAAAGAGAATAATAAAAATAAAGCGATGTAATGCCCCTCAGGAACTTGATTACGGCCTTACTTTTCTGCTGACATTTCTCTCCACTAGAGAAAAATACCGATATCCCTTACATATACGTATGTAGTCTTCATAGCACTAAAAAGCGTTACATAACAGTTAATGATATAAGATTTTAAATCACGGAAAGGTAACTTTTCAAATGCATTTCAAGGTGCATTTGCAATTCAAAAACAAAAATATCTGGCTCCAATATCTTTGTAATTGGATGTGCTCATTGTTTGATTTGTATTAAAAACTGTTTTCAGTCCACGGATTTGTGTTATAAGCAATGGGGATTTAAGATTTGGAATATCGTTCGGTCTACGACATTGCTGACTTACCTATCTATAATTAGATACCTAATGTACACACACACACACACACACACACACACACACACACAAACACACATAAGATGAGGTTATTTCGTCTCCCTTGACAAAATGAGTATAACAAAATATAAAATAATAAGATGTATGACGCATAAACATTAAAAAACACTATTTAATCGATAGCAAACAACTCCATATATCACAGATAGCAAACCACTCCATATATCATAAACAGGTGATTATCCCCCAAACATTGTAAAATGTAAAAACAGAAACATGTCAAAACAAAGCAACATCATATGAACACAAATTCTTCAATGCAACGCATAATAACAGTATAAACAACAAGTTAACCAATTGGAATGATTAACCGACCTAATAATACAAAGAACTACTACAGGGAATGCTAACACCCCAGTATGCTGGATACCCATTCTGAGAGCCTATAACCTTCATGTGATGTCCTACCTAAGGCGTGAAGCTAATGTTCATAAGGGCGACATCCGCTCGAGTTCCTACGCTTGAAACCAGCGTATAAAAAGCAGTCGGTGTGTGAGAGAGAGAGAGAGAGAGAGAGAGAGAGAGAGGAAATGAAAAATGGAAGGTTAACATCAAGTTAAGAGAATGAACTTACACGAACTGATAAGAGAAGATTGGGGAAGAAAAAGTATACGTGACAGTAAAAAGAATCTCTCTCTCTCTCTCTCTCTCTCTCTCTCTCTCTCTCTCTCTCTCTCTCTCTCTCTCTCTCTCTCTTTTGAGCAAACTTCCACTATCAGCCACCGCTCAATCAACGTGCCATTCTGCTCCACTTGCTCCTAACTTAATCAAATGCCCTTGTATACAACATACCAAGTCGCGCAGGACACACACAAACCAGGAGAAAGGGAAGTAGAGAGCAGGAGAGGGTTGGTGGGGGTAGGGGACGGGAGTTGGGGGGGAGGGGTAATGAGTGAATGAGAAGGATGAAAAGAAAGAACTGAGGAAATGAAATAATAAAAAAAATCTTAGGCGCCAACTTGATAGCTTCATAACGGGAAACAAAACACAATAAATAATAATATTAGTAGTAATAACTGACTCAAGATACTTTAGAAAAACTCATATAAATAACGGAAAACAATCGCAGACTTGCAAATGAGTGACAGCGGACGCAATATTTACTTACCTATATTAAAATATATCAAGAAATCCGTACAAAAATACTTCAAACCTTTGAATGGCGGAAGGCGATTTAAAAAATAATAATCCTACACCTAAATGATAGAAATTAAAGTTCCGTCCTCGTTGAAAATAAACATCGTATCTCCGGAAGAGCGAAAAAAAATATATATATGAAAGAACACTCGTCAACTCCGGTAAAACCGAGTTACCTTATTACATAAATGCTATTTGACTGAGAGCATTAAAACTCATTAGGTGGAAGTCGCGCTCTCTCTCTATCTCTCTCTCTCTCTCTCTCTCTCTCTCTCTCTCTCTCTCTCTCTCAAATGAAGAGGTCTGACGTTTGGCAATACCTCTTTTAAAACATCTAAACGGCAAAGACGATAAAAGTGACAGCATTCAAGCACGTGTGAGAACCTGCAGCTAAAAGGAAGTTGGAAAAGAAAAAAAGGCTTCATCAACGCAGTTAATATTTTTTTTTAACTATTTTGGAATCTAGGCAACAATTTGCTTTGAGCAGATTAACCTCTCTCTCTCTCTCTCTCTCTCTCTCCTTATTTTTAATTTGACGTTATGTGATTCTACGAATTCACATATTTCGATTATAGAAAAAGGGAAGTTTCATGCAGCGCTCAACTCACTTTTGATGGGCACATCCAGGTATTTTATCATCATTATTTCATTGATAAGGCAAAAACCCTCAGTACAAAATAGACGAGGAGAAGTGTGACTTGTAATCCTTTACGACATAATCATGAGACGGATTTAAAATATCTAAAGTTTAATTGTAATATTCTTAACGGATTAAATCTAAAGCAATAAGCTTTCCTTCGCTTCGTGGGGCAGACAAAATAGTTATTATAAGAATAAAGTGAAATAAAAAAAATATAATTAATAAAGCAAGTATGAAGCGTATAACAGCAACAATACTCCTTTTTTTCATGTTTTGTTGCAAGGGTTGTAGTTTTGCTTACATACAAATTAATCAAAACAGAGAGAAAGGTAAAATAATTTTTTTATGCACTTCCTATGGAACTATCATATTCTGTTCGCACCAGGTCGTCCTTCATGTAGACACACGCACACGCATTCTACGTCGAACAGGACTACCACCCTGAGAGGCTGATCAACAATTATGACTCGAAAGGACTGTGTGGCTGGGGAAGGAAAACTTCTGCTGGTACTTCGAACTTTAGGGTACAAAAATATAATACGATAAGCTGGTCTCGACGAAAGGATTTCTCCCGCGAATACATCCTAAGAGACTCTGCAGGGTCCTTTGGTAAACTCACCACCTTCCCGCCCACTTCCCCCACCTCCCCCAACCACCCCTCGCCCACACACACAAGCACATCCAAAGGGAGAAGGTTGGTAGGTTGGACAGTTAACAAGGTTTTTCTTTTTAATAAATTATATTTTGGATCCTGCTTCTGCTGCTTTTGTGGATTTGATATATCGGTTCATTATCGATTACCGCCGTGTACATAATTAATAATCATTAATAATATTGAAACTACGTAAATATAAAGTCTATAAAGTACATCAGGGAGCTGACGACACGGAATTGCTTAAAACGTGTATTTTTATTTAATTATTTTATTCCAAACATCCAGATACACGACTAAAGTTGTTCTTAAGACTGACTCTGAAAGTCGACAGGATCCAAAAGCCTCAAGAGTACCAACCATGGATACTATAAAATTAATTCCGTATTATGTATGAATCTATATGGTGGCACTAAATGGCTGACGAAAAAGTATTTCCCTCCCAAGCTAAAAAAAAAACTGTAGTTTTGCAGTTGTTGGCTGTGCTGCTGTAAGTTAACGGAAAATCATCCCATACATTTGAAATTATAGTGTTCGACTGATGAGGGAACAAATCAGAGCAAGTCGGAGGTACTTTACAGAAAAAAAGAACTGAGGACCCCCAACTCTTTTCTTAATACACTGCAAAAACACCGAGAGGGGAACTCTCGCGGTAACAAAAAGTATACATACAGGATGCCGAGGGTCTTGTATTGAAAGTGCAAACATTCGTAAGACTTCTAAAACTTCTTTTATTATCTCACACACATTGTAATGCTCACCATCTTCCTTGCGATAACATAATCATTTACATTTATACACAATTTTTCATCTATATTGAACAAGAGAAACTCATTAATCATCACTATATCACTTGTAAGGTCGAAGTGCCAAATACATGTTTATATTTTTAACAGCGACCTTCAACTGTTCTGAGATCTTTATTACTTACACAAGTCATGCCTATTCGCTCAAAGGGAATGGTAAAACCATGACAAGGTCACGCGAACATGCCTCGTCATTTTCCAGGGTGGAGAAAACCAAGCCATTGAACACACAGATACACACACATCTCTAAAGAAGGAACAATGTGAAAATATGTATGAGAACGTCTTCCGTTCACATCTTTGAAAAAACGAACACTTTACTGCGTAATTTCAATATTTAGATGTTGTTTTGCTCCTGTAAATTATATCAACCCTCTGGGATGAGTGTTAACTCGTCGAAGCTTTCCCGTTACTATGGTATGCTTTTTGACGAAGTAATGAATACGTGTATAGAGAGACAATTGAAAGATAACATTTTTAAATACTCTATTCCACTCAAAAATATTTTCAAACTAATACGAGAGAGAGAGAGAGAGAGAGAGAGAGAGAGAGAGAGAGAGAGAGAGAGAGAGAGAGAGAGAGGCGGGAGGGATGGGGCAGGGGTAGGGTTTAGAAATCTATGGAGTGGAAAATATTCACGTAACTAATTTACAAGGTGAAAAATTCAAAAGGACCCCTTTATGGGATGTTTGAAAATCACGAAGGCGTAAAACTATCGACCTTATGGCGCGGAAAATCCGAAAAGACTCTATGGAGGATAGAGCATCCTGTTGGATACTTTAAGCAACAGAGATATTACCCTAAAATATTAGCCTTGGAAATAACTCAAGTGGGAACATAAGAGAGAATGATTTTATAACATATTATCTCTTGCATTGTAACGTTAGCGCAATATCTATCATCTGCCAAGGGAATTTTCTAAAAAAAAAAAAAGCACGTAAAAATGTCTTACTAACTTTGGGAGATATTAACACCTTATTCATTGTGTAAAAAAAACATAATGCCTCTGAAAATTAGAATTTAATTATTTTCATTATTTTAATGTACTATTTTATTCGCATTTTCTTAAACGAATGCTATCACAGGTTGAATGAAAATACAAATATAATATTTCAATTGGAATTAAAAACTTTTCTTATCTAGATCTCAAAGAACTTTCCATACCCGAATCTAATATTTTTAATTCAGTGAAACTGGTAAGCAGAACCTTAACGGAGATAACTCTTACCGGTTCAGGTTTGGGTTAGGGTTACTCAAGCTGACGACGACCACCCACTGCCTCTATTCACTGATGACTTTGTAACAAGAACGAGAAAAACCCGTAGAGTTTATTGAGTATTGGCGTAATAAAACTAATAACCTTATCCGCTACCGTTCCACAATGTTGCTGTGAAACTTAACATAACAGTGACATATAAATTGTACTGAATCATGACAATACGATACAGAAAAGGAGAAGAGCCGGAGAAGTTAATGGAAACCAAGATAGAAAATCCAACAGACATGCATATATGCGAGGTTATACCGAAGCAATTAAAACAACTAGAATATAATAAGAGTGCTGCCGAATGAAGCTTCGAAGAAGAATAAACATGAATGCGTACGCACAAAATTAATAATCGCACACACAATCATCTTTTATCATAATCGCCTATGCAAAATCGGCAGAGTGAATCCTTGCAGTGCATACTGATGCAACGTAATTCTTCTATTCATGAGATGGAGCAACCTTCTATCCAGTGAAGTCTTAACGCGATTCAGTGGTGAGGGCGTTCATCTCATAAGGGAGAGATTCGGGTTCGATTACAGAGGGACCCCGCAAACTTTTCTTCACTTTCTAATGTCGCCAGTGCGGGTGGGGGGTGGGGGGGGGGGGGAAATAGTTCCGTCTGCGCACCTTACGCAGTGCACTGTAGCCATTATTCAAGGCTCTTTGTAGCGTTCCTTCGGGCATAGTAGCCGTACCCCCTTTCATTCTTATTACTGTACCTCCGTTCATATCTCTCTCTTTTCATTTTACTTTCCATCTCCTGCTAACAATTGTCTCGTGGTTCATCTGCGAGGTTTTCCTCTTATGACACC
>NC_061089.1:35578348-35585848 GCF_015104395.2 Macrobrachium nipponense
TGTCTTTCCGGCTGCTGGTATAAATAGTTCCAGTATTTGCATCCGTCCTTTGAACACAGAGGGAAAACGCGGGAAAGGTATTCTTTCCTGCGGTGCAATATGTACAACATAAACTTTAACACACAATACGTCCTTCCTCTTCCATTCGTGAATCTTTTCCCCCTTCCTGTCGTGAAAGGCAGGAGAGGAGGAGCCTTTCAACTGCCAATTTTTATCATTTCCTCTCCTCTGGAAAAGTCTTCGGCACTAAACGATATCGTATATCTCCCTTCACCCCCATCTTTAGGTTTTACCTCTAATATATCTTTTATATAAAAGGGCCTTCTTTTTTCACATTTGGACCCCTTACCTTTCTCTCTCTCTCTCTCTCTCTCTCTCTCTCTCTCTCTCTCTCTCTCTCTCTCTCTCGTTTTGGTTGCGCCCTTTATAAATGTCGCATCTTTTCAATCTTATAGGGACGAAAGATCGCCAGTGGCAGGAAGAGTCTTTTAAATTTCTCGATGTTTACACTCAGCACATTGCTGTCTTCCAAGTTTGTTCAGGAGACGTTCATTTCCCCCCCCCCCCCCCCCCCCCCCCCCCCCCCCCCCCCCCTTTCAAGACTTACTTAATGGGTTTATTTCTCCCATTATCAACTGGAACAAGAATGATTGTTGATGTTTTATCACTAGTGACAATAACTTTTCGGAGCTTTTAATGTTAACATAAAATTATTCCCCTGCCTCGCCTCTTTCTTCCTGTCGTCTGCCTTAATTCACCTCATGTTTTTTTTTTTCAGCCCACTATAATTTCATCTATTCTCTGGCTTTTTTTTCCACTTCATCTCCTACCCACCCTTTCAAGTAATCTCTTGCACGTAAGTCAAGATCCACTACTCAAGTCAATTGATAATTCTCGTGTCGGATAGGCTACTAGTCCTAAACATCAACCTCAATGGAATGGGGTCCAAAATTCCTAAAATTTCGGAGACCAATGATACAATATTCACCTTTATATATTGAAATGAAACCTAGCTAACATTTTTTGTATACTGGAAACATGGAAACCAACTATGAATTCGCTAATTTCTAACACCCTTTTCATGTTAACAAACTTCCATTCATCATTCTCAGAATTCCACGATTTCTACTGATAAAATTCTATAATCAAATTCTTGTTTGGAATTTATCTATTTCTTCCCTATTCAATACAACCCGGCTCCCTCAGTAAGTAGATTCGTTATATTTTGCATATCTTGTTTTGGACATATTATTATTAAGTCATCTGCAGACAAAACCTATGTTTCTTGCTCTTCGCTGGGTTTAATTTCTTCCTTATCATCATCATCACCATTACCAACAACATACGATTTTAAAACTCAAACAGCCTTGTATCACCCACCTTCAAATTTTACACGGCTCAAGCTCTCCATCTAAAGTACAACCGAATTCAGTAGTGATCCGTTAGGTTTGCCACTTTGTCCCCATGCCACAACCGAATCTTTCGGTATCTTGATTTACTGTCATACTGTTTTATCATACAGAAAAAGCATGAAAAAAATTTCAGCTCATATATGAATCTTAGGGAAACGTCCATTAATATTCTTTTTCATTACAAACAGGAGGTTAATTTATGATTCAATACACACAACGTGTTTACGACTGTTAAACAGCCAATATTTATTTAACATATACAGTCTTCCACCAGGATGTACGAGTATTGACAGAATTTCATAGTAAAATGAAAGTAATAAGAATGACCGAACCGGTCACGTTGCCCATAGTCCTAAGTGGGTGTACTGAATTGGCATTTGAAATGCTGAAGGCTGTTTGGTACTTAAGGTTATATGATCATGCTGATCCGGATACCGGAAGTGTCACATTCATGCCAATCCGGATATCGGAAGCAGGGGGTCATGATAACATTTATCAGGATAACGGAAGTGGGTTCAGTTCTTACTCAACCGGAAGACAGAAGCTGGATCTTTGTCTCTCCGCTGTCCGTTGCAACTGGTATTTACTGAACAACAGCGAAGCCACCCAATTGCGTTTATCCAAATTATGCATGTTGATCGTGAGAGTATTTTGACATTATACTTAGAATTCTCATAATCATTTTCAATGCTTATTTTTAAAATTCTTTTATTTAATAATATATTCAGTAACATCTTTGTCGCAATTATTCTTTTATCATTGCCATCAGAGACGTGATCCCCTGAACATCATAATCATCACCAATACCGCAGCCACCACCATTTTCTTCTTCCACCTCGCACGAACACTTCATGCCCAGATGTTGAGGCGCAATACCCTCGGGTCCTGCTTTTATCTGAATTCGCTTTCAGTCAATGTTTACAAGGTATTGCTTTCCACGGCTAGTCGTGTTCAGGCCCGCTTACTCAATGCAAAAATATCTATTGAAGGATGCAGCTAACTTCCTCCTTTCGATTCACGCATTCAATTTCGACATAATTTAGTCTAGATCGGCAGCTGCCGCAGTAGTAGGGAACGGGTGGATGGAGAAACAGCCACCCTCCTCCTGCAAACCTGTTTGTGCGCCCAGGGTTGGGGTGGGGTAGGTAGGGGAGACATCCACCCCTCGCCTGCAAACTTGCTTGTCCGCCCAGGGTGGGGCAGGGTAGGTAGGGGGTTTGGGAGGGTATGGGAGACAGCAGCGCCGAGTTCCAGCACGTAAAGT
Organism: Macrobrachium nipponense; assembly: GCF_015104395.2. Lineage (NCBI taxonomy): Eukaryota > Metazoa > Arthropoda > Malacostraca > Decapoda > Palaemonidae > Macrobrachium > Macrobrachium nipponense. The sequence continues at coordinate 35,581,025 of NC_061089.1, forward strand.
GCTCGCCATCAAGTTCGTACAGAATAAGCTTTCAAGGATGGTGGGCTTTACTAGACATTCCTTAAACAGAGTGTTAGCGTTTGTCAGCTCATATAACATATACTGTAGGCGATTGATGGTGGTGAACGACAGGAGACCCATGATGGTGTTAACACAGCTTACCAGCGATTTTCCGATATATTCATTCCGAGGTTGTAAAACCCGAAGCTCTACTGTGCCCTCCACCCTCATGCACACCCTCTGACCTCTGGGGTCATAGTTTGTGGCCTCTGGGGTCATAGTTTGAGAGCTGCGATTCGACACTAAATGGGATGACCGCACAATAATTTGAGAAACTGCAGCCCTGTTGTTCTTGAGATTTCTTAAAACTTTTCCAATACATTCCATGTTGTAAAACGTTGGACCCAAATGTGGCCTCATCCAGCAAGTTTTGTCATGACTAGCCCAGTAATTCAGTAGAGATATTCAGATTGCCTCTGCAGTTTTTCTCCCATTTCTTAATTATCTTCCGTTGGGGAAGGACGTGGACCCCGATTTATAATTATTTCCTTAATTCACGTGTTGAGTTCTGCAGTTTTAATATTCCATAAGTTTCCTAGAAAAATTACCCAACCTCCTTGTGCACCGAGCATCGAATCTGCCATATTTGAAACGTGTAATTATTATTGCAAGTGAAACCATGTGGCAGCTGAAAGTTTTTCTCTTCCTTTAAGGGACAGCTATATGGGAACATATTCACCACTGCGTCAGGTCAAATCAGTGTCCCATTCAGACATGGTAACAGATGCTACTGTTCATTAAACGAGTGTGTAGGGCAAGAACCCTTGTTGACATAATTTCAGAAGGCAAAGCAGCACGGTTAATTTGCTAATCTTGTTCTATCTCATCAGTCCTTTCAGAAACAATGTTTACTTATGATAATCATAACTGCTGGTACTAAAGGCATCTTTTGCTCCGCAGCAGAATCACCGTTTAAGTTGATCTTTATCAGATATCAAATGTTTCGCTGAGGCTCTCTAGGGAGATGGCAGATTTACGATGTTATGTTAGGTGCGATGAATTCCTGCAAAAGTAATAATGTGCACAATGTTTGCAAAGAGGATTAAACAACAACAACAACAAAGAATAAATGTTAAATGACTTTCCCAAGTTATCATGACTTGCGGATGACGTCAGAAAAACCCTTAAAAAAAAGAAAGAAACAACAACATTAAATTCTTACTTTAATCATCGCAGACCAACCCTTAGAGGGAATGACTTGCGATTATGGAGAGGAGAACTTACATCGAGACCCTCGGCACGCCCAGCGCATGCTTCCCGGCCTATTTGTTCTTCTACGGCAAAGGCTGTTTGTTCTCAAAATACTATAAATAAAAAATTATACCACATCGGCTTTCTCATAATAACCTCTACACAGGCTCCCCAGAGGTCCGGAAAAATTAAGACAGCGAATTCTAACTTTTTCCAACGTTAGTCCATTTACTTCCTCGATGATCACTGGTTTTGCGACGCCAGTTAATAACCTTAACCAACCAATCTACCTAACTCTTTCATTCCCATTCATCTTCTGCTGATCTAGGATGTTCACCGTGCAATATTTTTCACTCTAATCGCATTTGCTGCCAAGAATACGGAAGCTGGTAATGTACACAGGTATATATTAATTTGCTTACTAAGTTTGCTTTTCTACCTTCTTTAGTCTGCATTTTACTGTGAATTACTCTTTTCGTTTTTTCTTGGCATACGGAAGCTTGCTCAAGTTTTCCAAGTAAAAATAATAATAATAAAAGTCTTCACTTTTTATAGGCGGTGATTCGTTGTTGATCTGACTGGTAGCCAATGATTCGTTGCTGATATGTCTGGTTTAACGCAGCAAATGGGATAAGGCATTTCCAATCTTTACACACAAATTACCAATCGCCAACCTACGTACTTCTTTTTATTAGGTAAAGCGTGCTGAAGTCTTACGGGATATGAGCCCAGAGAGAGAGAGAGAGAGAGAGAGAGAGAGAGAGAGAGAGAGAGAGAGAGGACTGACTGGCTACTTGGAACTCTGGACAACGGCAAGCGAGTGGATCTTCCATGGTTGGGGAGCTTGGTAGGGGATTCATGTAGCGATTTAAAAGTATTCGGAATCTTTTTTTCTGAATAAGAAAAAGTCTGTCGTGTGGTTCATTACGTAACAATTTGGTTTCATAAGTCTAAGGTTAAGATGAAAAAGTATCTATTCTTTATTTTCTAAGGGTACTTGATTCTATACTTCAGCAACCAAAAAAGAAATTCTAATAAATAACAAATTTGCTTTGAATGATTGTCTTTCATCACTAACGAGGGCGTTGCAGATCCACACACTTCAATGCTACCCGACAAGAATGACCAAAATCAACCCCAGTGTATTTTGGCTGATTTTTTCGGAACCTATAATTGATGATGCTGGTGATGTTAAATAGATTAATATCGTGAATTTAAAACAACAAAGTTAATCTAAGCAACAACTACACTAAAAAATATATCAATTAAATTATATTAAACTCTACGTATTGCATTCAGCAACAGACTACAACTAAAAATTATATTAATAAATTATATTAACTCCACGTATTACATCACAGACACAGAACTACCCGATGGATTTTTTTAATTACTTAATATGAATAAACTATTTATTTTCGTGTCCCGCAACATCTCAGATATATCACAAAAAGCACAAAATGTAAAGCACAAACAGACATAAATAGACGAAGGAATCATCTAAGACTAGAACTAGAACTAACAGCAACTGCAACATCTTCGTTAATGTTATTCGTATCCAAAGGCACCTGAAATTAAACGGAACCTTTAAGATATTGAAAAATAAAATAACATTTCGCATCCTTCTCTGCAATGAATCCATTACACGTAATGCCCTCTAAACAGCATTTTGTTTTATATTACTTCTCAGGATCTAACAAAAACAAAAATAGAATTCTCGTCGTTCAAGAAACGTTTGAGAGATCCCCAATTCTGTGAGGCTAAAACCAACAAAATGCAAATGTCCCTCTGCGGCGATATTTAGCATCGAGGGGAAAAATCTCTGTGGGGACGAAGAGTACACTTCCCCAAAATGTATCCGAAATAGTATACGACAGATATTAGCAGACTAACGAAGACTGTCCACTAACAATGAAAACAGAGTTATGGGAAATCAAAATAAATTAAAAATTTTAAACACAAGGCACCAGGAAGAAGCAGAATTAACAAAGTTATAATTCTAAATCTTACCAGACATTGCAGTTGGAATATATATGTATATATATATATAATATTAAATATATATAATATAATATTATATAATAATATATTATATATCTATATGATATTTATATATATACACACACACACACACACACACACACACACACACAAATGGGGTTTTCTCAATGGGAAATTTCTAAACAAATTCAAGAATGAAATAATGATTTTGATACACAAACTAGGAAAATATACGTGGCAGGGAGGGCATCATAAACCAATATCATTATTGCTAGAAATTCCTAGTAAATTATTGGAAATACATAATTAACAACAGATTAGTATTGTTCGAGGACGGTAATCGGTTGCACGATAAAAATAAATATGAATTTAGAAAAGGAAGAGAAACCCAGATTGCAATAGCAACAATATACGCAATTCCAATAGCAACAATATACGAAAGAATTGCACTATCACAAAGAGGAAAGTACCTAAGCAACCTAGTATATAGAGATATAACCAAGGCATTTGACAAAGTATGGACACAAGGACTTCCATACAAAACATTGCTTCTCAACCTTCCAGGCATTTTTGAGAAAACGCTAGGCAACTTTATTAAATATCGAAAAGTAGCAATCAAGTCACAAAAATTGGAAACCCATTCCAGGTACTAGGTGGTCCCACAAGGATCTGTACTAAGTCCAACATTATTCATAATAATATACATCAGATGTGACTTCACCACCAGAGTACTGTACTGATGTCTGCTTTGCAGATGATATAACTCAACAGTTATGCATCCAGAAAAAACGTACACAAAGAAGGGACCCAACTCTGAAAAGACAAGCAGCACAAAAAAATGGACCAAATTGAAAGAATAAATCAATTTGAAAAGAAGTGGAAGATAAAAGCAAATAAATCTAAATTCCAACTAGTATCAGCATCTGCATATAAATTTATGTTAGACCAACAACCAGTAAATTTTATTAAAAATACAAGAGTACCAGGAATGCAATTCGGAAATAGAGGAATATCAAGACATGTAAGAGAAAGGCTAAGAACAGCAAGAACCACCAAATGCAAAGCTAAAAAGGTTTAGGAATATGAACCCAAATATTAAAATCCATTTCTATGAAAGTATAATAAGACCAATAAAGAAATATCCACCAATATCCATGTGTTTACCATCGACCTCCATGTCAGTGCATTTAAAAAATTCCAAATTAAGATGCTAAGATCCGCGGTGAGAAACAATCAAGATGATGATTCGTAGAGCAAATACACAAAAAATACAAAGTAGAACCAATTAATCAGGGAATATATATACTGGCGACTAATATACGGAGTGAACTAGTTCAATAGAATGGAGAATTAACGGAGGAAAAGAAAAGAAAATACCCAAACAACACAGACCACAGATGGTGGAGAAGAGTATCTTCAAATATTCACCGCGATGAACCTCAACCATTATGTTTATTAAGAAATGCCTTGTGAAAAACGTCATATATAGAATTTACTATGCATACATATTGGAAAATCATTATTATAACAGTTGATATTAAGGTTAACATGAGAAAATTTGCAACTTTATCT
>NC_061089.1:35588348-35590848 GCF_015104395.2 Macrobrachium nipponense
TGTGTGTGTGTGTGTGTAGTGTGTGGTTGTGTTGTGTGGATGGTTGTGGGGTCGTGTGTGTGTGAACATTTAAAACGAAAATAATTATATATATATATATATATATATAAAAAATAATTTATTTTACATATATTATATATATATATATATATATATAAAATACATTAAATAAAAGGCTTCAAAGAATTGATCGTGTAAGAACCACACGTGGTAGTAAGAAGCCTGTCTCAAAAGCCTTAGCATATGATTCCTCCTTACATTAAAAAAAAAGAAAAAAAAAAGGAAAAAAAAAAAAAAGACACGCTGCGAGCAAAAGTAATTCCTCGTCTCATACCTGCCCTACCTGGGAGGAAACACAATTATAGAAAAACCATACTTCAAGATTTGTGTTGTTTGAGATGAAAGTTAATACGGTGCTTCGGGCTACAGCGCGATAAAAACGTTACGGCTCATTTCCTATTGTGTAAAAATCCGGGCATTAATTGTTATATTCTCTCGAATGAAAATCTCATCTAACTAAATATGTATATTTCATTTTAAATTCCAACTGACATGAAGTTACGACAGAGAAATCCGTTTCTTTTGGTATTACTCCAATGTTCTGGTTAGACCTCTTTCGTGACTATAAATGATAATGAAGAGACACCCACACCCACACACGCACACATACAAACCAATTGCAAAGGTGTTTAATTTAGCCTCAGGTCTTTTCACTGTCTAATAAAGCAAGAAAGTAATAGGATTTAGATATTTCAAATTACAGTTACAGTATGCTTGATTACAGATAGTGATTATCCTAAGAATATGGCCAGTGCAGTCATTATTATCTCATGACTGAGGAGGGAGATTTGATCGAGACAAATGGGTAGAATTAACACGAATTATGATTTACCGCCCCTGGGTTGGATTCAATTAGGAATTGCGAGTCACGTTAGTCCGAGTCGATGAGGTAACCTCTTGGTGCATTTCCTGTGGAAATAGGCTATCCTTGCTCGCTTCACTTAATTTCTTTCTATACGGTCAAAGTTTCCCACTCTGTTCCCGCTTCCATTTTCCTTGAGGTTATAATATATATTCTTTGTCGTTTCCATTCTCGTCACGGTTGGTTTAAAGAGCGTCGAGGTTCACATCAGGCCTTTTAACATTCATCAAACTTACGGACCGGAACGCTTCCTTTCAACAATCTACCTCCGGCCTGGGCAAGTTTACGGCACTGGTTGGCAAGTACCATAGGCCTGTGCCCAAGCATATAATCCTTTCACATTGGGACTTTATTCGGACTAATTCATTCATTGACGTAAACGGTGATGTCACAAACCATAATTAATTATTCTTCTTATTTCCGAGTTCTATTTCTGAGTTTAGGCGAGTATTTCTGGGATAAGGTTACTTTTATTGGGGGGTGGGGAGAATTTTTTAAAACAACAAAAGGCGTTGACCTTCTTTCTTAGGCAAAAGGAGTATTTGTGTAGGGCAGCCAGACAGAAAAGTGGCGAATGACGCAATCTTGATTTTCACTGTTGACTAGTTGGCCGCTTCGTGCCCAAAACAGCAAGAGTTGGTGCAAGGTTGCTTTTGCAACAACCTCGATGACCGGGAGGATGGATGACATCGGTGTCCTGGGGGCGTGACTCTTGGGGGCGCTTTTCCGTGCAAGTCGACGAGGTTGTTCAAGGTTTCATGATGGTAGTAGACAGAAGGAAAAGGTTGTTCAAGGTTTCGTGATGGTAGTAGACAGAAGGGAAAGGTTGTTCAAGGCTTCGTGATGGTAGTAGACAGAAGGGAAAGGTTGTTCAAGGCTTCGTGATGGTAGTAGACAGAAGGGAAAGGTTGTTCAAGGCTTCGTGATGGTAGTAGACAGAAGGAAAAGGTTGTTCAAGGCTTCGTGATGGTAGTAGACAGAAGGGAAAGGTTGTTCAAGGCTTCGTGATGGTAGTAGACAGAAGGGAAAGGTTGTTCAAGGCTTCGTGATGGTAATAGGCAGAAGGAAAGTTTCCTGGGTTAGATTCTGGGAACGTTTAAATGTGCAATGCCTCTAGGATGCATAAGCGTCGGCTGCCCGTTGCGATGTCAATGACCTCGATAGCCGTGAAGGAGGCTTTGTCTTGTCAGAATACTGCCATGGGTACCCTAGTAGTGCTTCTTAATGACGCCCTCTTGAACATGTCAAGAAATCCGCTTGGAGAGGCACATCGTGGACACTTTATATAATGCCGTAGACGCCAGGCCATCCTCGGAAGATGCGGAGTTCGTCCTCTTCACGGGATCCTGCACGGGTGGGGCGGCGTTATATTTCATTAACAAGCTCCATGGCTTTTCATCCCTACAAGAGAAGATGAGCTTGATGGTTATGTCCAGATCCGAATTAGTGACTATATTATTATTATTATTATTATTATTATTATTATTATTATTATTATTATTATATACTCAAGATAGTAAGATAACTGGGTTCTTAAACTTCCAAAGACCTGAATGGCTATATGAGTATAAACGAAAA
>NC_061089.1:35595848-35615848 GCF_015104395.2 Macrobrachium nipponense
GCGAAAGAGAGGATCAGATGAGAACAGTAATAGGACCCGAGGATAGTGGAAAGGCGGTGCCACATTTCACAGTCAAAAGGAACAGGAATCGTGGAACAGGAGCCGGGTGAAATCATGAAGAGATTGGGCCCGCCGCAAAGGAGTAACAGTCAAAAAGGTGGATAAAAAGCGAGGAGGTATGGCCACATAAAAAGAGAGATCTGGACGGAAATTGGCCGATAATAAATCTGTAGACAGATAGATCCATAACAAAAGAGCTTCTTTTCACCAACATCAAGTGAAATACAGAACACAGTATCGATCCCGGCATCCTGAGTTTCTCCTTTTCACTAACAACTCGGGATAAAATCAAATGCTACAAAAGTTGTTCAATATCAATTCTATTTTTAACAAAATAATAGTAATCCTTACACAATACCAAAACATCACTTTTGTTTCTTCTCAGCTTAATGCCAGGTCGGGGTCGCTGTTTTAAATGAGTCTCCTCAGGCTGTTTCTATCTTAAGCGGCATATTTCATAACTGGTTTTGGCAGATATTTCACGAAGGATGCCCTTCGTGACGCCATTCATATAATATGATGAAAGGGTTCACACTTCTCGGGGCATACAATACAATAGTAAATGGGGTTACAAATAGAAAGGAGAGTTATAATTCGTAAATAGATAACTGCACGCCTACACATGGTGTAATATATCCGTTAAGTGTGACTCGTGAAAAGGCGGAATATCGAAGTCACAGCGAGCCAGTTAGTTAATACATTCTATTAATCGGTGGAGGGAGGCAGCAGCAGAAAAACCAACAGAGACCAGGAACAAAACGATCATTCACTTCTCTATGATCCGAGAACAATTTGTTATCGACTTGAACACGGACATGGAATGATAGGAGTAGGAAAACGCCGTATTAAAACGAATTCGTCCGCCCTCTGTCCCTTAGGAAACGTCGGATTCATTTATCATTCAACAGATGGCGACTATTGTCAATGAACTGGACTTCTAGCTAGAAATGCAATAATTTATGTGACACTTAAATTCTGCCGGTAATATTAAATGGTTTCCTCCCTGCCTTACCTTGACAAATGTCAGAATACTACATGTCTTTGTCGGCAAAAACCAATCATTAATAACGCGCTTTAATTTCCCGATAACTCCAGCTTACTGACATTATGAATATACATGTCTTGACTATGAGAGTATGTAATCCTATTATTATCGTTCAGTTTCCAGTGCGTGAAAGAATAACGTTTAGCACCAAAAATAAATAAATAAACAAATAAAATAAAATAAAATAAAAACTACATCGTAGACAGAAGATGTAATCTCGAGATTACAACCAAAAAACTTCATAGTGTCCATCTATAAATATTGCTGACTTAGAACATTTAACTTTACTCTCCAATGAATCTGATGAGATTTGAAGGCGAAAGTGTGTACTTTTATGGCTACGCGGAGCTGACAAATCACCTCAAGAAGTTCTTCTGTTCCTCGGGGAGGGCATACACACGCATTATATATATATATATATATATATATATATATATATATATATATATATATATATATTATATATATATATATATATAAAAGTTTGCACATTTACCTTGATATTTCTTTTCTATAAGAGAACAAACGCACACTATATATATATATATATATATATATATATATATATATATATATATATATATATATATATATATATATATACTAATCAACGCACACTAACAAGTGGAACATTAATAAATTTCTGACTCACGTCATAACCGAACCCAGGTCATTCAACTGAAAGACAAGACCACTGCCAACGAAGCCACAGAAGTCATTATTGAAGCTGGAACGAAAGTACCACTGTACCCAAGGCTTTAAATGGGAAGGCTAACTGCCACGCATGCCAGCGTGCTTTCCTTAACTTCCAGACTTCGCAGTTACCTTGGATATTTTCAGTAAAGCTCTTTATAACCGCCTTATTCAGTTCTTTGCCATTAACACTGAAAAATTACCTTTAATTACCTTTCTCAAGGCATCGTGTAACGTTGCAATAGCCAATATTTTCATTTCTTGCCTGGGGTCAAGAAAAATGGTGTGGGGACAAGCTACCTCAACTTTGAAGACCAACTAAGAAACCAGAAAGCTGTACATACATACATACATACATAATATATGTGTATGAGTGCGTGTGAGTACATGTGCCATTTTTTCGGTAACTCTTCATTTGTATTTACGCTCGAGCTTCATTTAAAACTTAAATTTGAGAGTACTTAAAAATATCTATAGTCTACTTACAAGGAGAGGTGCTAATAAGAAAAGGACGCCGTCGAGGCAACCGCTCAGACTTCACGCAATTACCTGGAAAGAAGAAAACGATCAAAATTACCAAAAATAGACATCGCTCACTGAAGAGATAAAATGTAGTTTCCCATACCATATATTCAAGAAAATCAGATTACAATTTTTAACTACGGAGGCAAAACACTCAATATCTTCTCTGTATAATGTAAATATAAAAAGAGCTGATATTCTTTCCACTTATGAAAACATAAAAAAAAATGCAGGGAGCTATTACTTCACACGGAAAAAAATAACTAAAATATTAAAGAAACACGGAAATGATCACAGTTTCTCAGTAAATCCTCTTATCGGCTCCCTGCCCCCGCAAAAAATTAAATAAATAAATGAACGCAGGTAAATTCCGCACCATAAAAAATTCTCTAGATTGAATGGTTGACCTCAATTACACCCACAGCTAATTAGTGGCAGTTAACGGAGACCTTACTTGGAACAAACCTTGGAACGCTTATAGGAAAATATGGCGTGATATGGACGCGACATCTAAGTAATCAATCATCTCCATTTCTCAACTCACTCTCTCTGTCTCTCTCTCTTTATATATATATATATATATATATATATATATATATATATATATATATATATATATATATATATATATATATATATACTGAACATATTTGCAGAAGAATCAGTAAATTATTTCTTGTTAGGGTAGCCACAAAGAGAAAAAAATTCAGGTACGTAGTATACCCTTTTTGGTCCACCATAGAAATACAAACATTATGTATATATATATATATATATATATATATATATATATGTATATTATATATATATTAGTGACATAATAATATATATATTATATATATAATACTATTATATATATATATATATATATATAGTAATATAGTATATATATATATAAAGGGGGGAGATGAACTAGCGGGTGTTGAGAAAGAACATACCTCTCTCTTACATGGCGTTGCAACGACATATATACTTCAAACTCCGCATACTATAAAGCCGTTCATTATACATTCAAGAAAATCTGATTATTTCCATCAGTTGTAACAGTACTTGACACAAATCCCTTATAACAGCGATGTTGCCAATCAGGTAAATTTCCATCAGCCAATATACTAAAAACGGAAATATCTGATAATTATACAGAAACATCTTCCAAGAGAATTTGATGAATCGCTCCAACGTGGAAAAATGAGGATTACATCGTCGAAACTCTTCTGTTTTTCATTATAGCATAAAGGTACCAAGAGTGCCATAGCTGCCTTTAGCGTACTGGATACAGAGGCTAAACTAGTACTCAGGAACAACGGTTCGGTTGTACTCGGGCATCGAACAGTGCTGCCATTCAAACAAAGGTCTAAAATATTCTTGAGAACTTGATTCAAACTAAGGCCGCTAACGTCTCGGGGAATTAGTATGTATGTGTGTGTGTGTGTGTGTGTGTTCCTGGGAGAAGCTATGAACTTGTTTCCTTTCAAAGCCAATAAGCTTATGTTGACCCATGCAGTGAAATATCTACTGGACTGTTGTTCGATAGTTGTGGGTTCCATGCGAGGTTGAAGGTGAAAGAGAAGGGTGTTTACCTGAACATACATAAGTTACATTACTTCAATGAATCCCCCACCCCCCAACCAAACCATTCGCTTTCATACGAACTTTTATACTATCTAGGGCAGTTATGGCTAGCCAGATTTAGTTACAGGGTTCGCTGAAATGGCCGGTGGAACTAAATGTTGCCTCATTCGGTAGGCTGTCCAGGAACTTGTATTTAGCGTACGCTTAAGTAAGTCTATTGACTGAGTCATTATGGTCACGATACTCTAAAATAGACAGTTCCATGGGTTAGGGACTATAAGAGCAACTGATCTTGCATGAGCAAACTTGGCTGGATAACGATATTCATTAGGTGGAGGTAGAGAGCATTAGACACCAGTTCTAGAATTGTGGAATTGAGGAGCAAAAGTTTCTAGTTTAAATGGCAGCGTTAGAAGATATGGAACCAAGTCCTCTTTTATTTTACAAATGTTAATATCTTATCACATTCATGCCTACGTTAGATAATACCTAGTTTCATGAACTTCAGTACTTCAGCATGGAAGATCATGCAAGCAAAATTGTAAACCATCACATAAAAAAAAAAAATCCTCACTAAATACAGGGTGAAATTAGTCAGATGCTTCTTCAACCTCGCCATAACCTGCTGGGACCCATTACAGTCGACTGACCATCAGTGCTTAGTTCATTGCTCTGGTTAATACTAGGAAAACTGTTTTCTAAGATACGACCTCAGATACAGGCTCCAAGGACTGAACTCTGATCACCTAACTTTTAACACTTCCACAGAGTTAAGTACATCTTAATTTTACCAGACCACTGAGCTGATTAACAGCTCTCCTAGGGCTGGCCCGAAGGATTAGATATTTTTAGTTAACTAGGAACCAATTGGATACCTTGCAACGGGACCCACAGCTTATTGTGGATCCGAACCACATTATATCGAGAAATAAATTTCTATCACCAGAAATAAATTCCTCTGGTTCCGCGTTGGCCGAGCCGAGAATCGAACTTCAGACCACCGGATTGGTAGCCGAGCACGAAATCGAAGGGGGGGGGGGGGGGGGGTGGGGGGGGGGGGGGGGGGGGGGGGGGGGGGGGGGGGGGGGGGACACAATACAATTAAATTCAGAATTGCAATAAAAATATGGGCGCTCATTAACGCCCGAAGTGTTTAGTGTTAAGTGGTTCTGTGCTCTTCACTGAGGAGCCTCAAATCAAAACATGTTTACGTCAAACTCCCAACAAGGAAGTTGTCCACTTGAGGTAATTTCTTAAATTGTCTTATCAAACTTTCATAGAGAGAGAGAGAGAGAGAGAGAGAGAGAGAGAGAGATGATGAGGGAGCGAAGAGACGAGAGAGAGAGAGAGAGAGAGAGAGAGAGCTTATCGCAGTCTCCCTTAAGACAACACCACTAAAATGAAGTTTACAAGCCGTTAAAGCCAAATGGATTAGGTTATGATTTATAATAATGATCCTAAAAAAAGTAACGGGAGAGGTGCGGGAAGGATACAATTAGGGCTTTTTAAGGAGGAAGGAGAAATGACAAACGATTCCTCAACGACTAATTCTTTTCTTAAAAAAAAAACAAATCTGGAAGAAGTTACAAATGTAATATATAAATCAACGAGCAGTAAAAGCTTTATTAACAATTTCATGTGTCTAATTAGAAATTTAGGTGTGCAGACAACACACCTAATTTAATTTATATTTATACAATCACATATTTATGTATGGTTACGTACTAATATAAACCTACAAACTTACAAGTAGCATTTCCTTTCAACAAATAAAAGCACAGACTTCTACGTATAAGAATTTGCCTAATAAATCAAATTTAAAGAAAGAGAAACGAGCAAAAGCAACGGCATTGAGCGCGTGTTTATCATCCCGAATGACGAAACCAAATAATGTCGAATATATACTAGGTTGATCCTGCTGCCACAATCAGTGAAACAGATATTCTGGTTAATATACAAAAGCATAATGAATTAAAGGATAAGTTCCTAACCGTCCCAAACTACTGAGGGAGATGACTCATAAAAACTTGATAATTATATTACGGTCCTTATCGAAAAATACAAAAAAAAAAAAAAAAAAAAAAAACATAAACATAAAAATAAAAATTGTATTACGTTCAACTTATCTACTGACAAAATCTTTAACAAAGATTCCGATAGAAATGAAATAAAACACACAGTATTCTCTCATTAACGTCCACGTGACTTTTTTTGCAACATCACGCAGCGACGAAGCCAACGAATTTCCAAAGAAGTCGCGAATGAGAGATCTACTATATTGATCGAACACGGAAGTTTATTATATCATGCCAGTCCCATGCCCTGATGAGAGAGAAAGGGCAAGTTCAGTAATATATATATATATATATATATATATATATATATATATATATATATATAATATATATATATTACCACACATATCCACAGGTGAAAAATAAGAGACAGGGTGTAGGTCCTGACCGGTTTCGGCTTTATTTTCAAGCCATTGACAAAGGACTGATACATAGTATTAGAATTCACGAGTATATATATATACTACAGAGACAGTACTGACGTGAATTCTAATACTATGTATCAGTCATTTGTCAATGGCTTGAAAATAAAGCCGTGACCGGTTTCGGCTTTATTTTCAAGCCATTGACAAAGGACTGATACATAGTATTAGAATTCTAATACTATGTATCAGTCATTCGTCAATGCTTGAAAATAAAGCCGTGACCGGTTTCGGACCTACACCCTGTCTCTTATTTTTCACCTGTGGATATGTGTGATAAATGAATCACGTGCTAAAGTGATATATCATATATATATATTACATATATCTATGAATTATATTAATAATATATAATATATAATATATTTTTTATATATATATATTATATATATATGTGTGTGTGTGTATATATACACACACACACACACACACACAACACACATATATATATATATAGTATATATATATATATATATATATATATATATATACTATATATATTATGACGACGATAGCAAGCGATAGAGCTTTCCTTGTTTACGATCCAAGCTGGGACTCTCATAATGTTATTCATCCATGAGCAGATGATTAAAAAGTGTAAAGGTTACTTAGCAAAATCAAAAAGGGTGAAGAAATAATCTACAGATATGCAACTGCATTGTAGGTTGCTGTTTATAACAATCACTTAAAATCTAAAGGCCTTCATCTCTTTAGAAGGGGTGGCTGCTTGAATTGTTACCCTTTTGTTTCTAAGAGTTCACTTAAAGGAATAATCTTAAAGGCTAGTTCGCTTTCTAATTAACAAATGGCAACGACATACTCCAAAGACTGGCTCATCCCATGAACCATACACATTTCCTAAATACTCCTAGTTTGTCTTGCAAATACCTAGGTTTTGCAGATAACAAAAATTCTTCGTTCCGGATACCAGTTACTTAATTCTATGAATGGCACAAGAAATAAGGATTGCTTTCTTTTGAATGCTTATGTTGTTTGTCTTTTATATTTATAATTGTTTGAAACTTAAATTTTCGAAAGCTTTTCCTGACAAATACTGTTTGAAGGTACGGGGGCCTTGGAAGTGTGAAGTTTACCTCATCGAATTATGAGACAAATCAATTCATTTAAACAGAAGAAGACAATAAACATAATTTTGCATGACGAAAATTACCAGTTGCTTCAATTAGTGAATTTCGACATGTCAAGGCACTTGAACAGAAGTGTAGCTTCAAGGGAAGGAAAGGGCAGTTGAATCATCATGGCACTTACCAACATAACTCATATTAGAAGAGATAAAACGCTAAAAATATTACAATTCTGAATCATAACCGCAAGGCTGCCTTTAGGCTTCACACAATGAACAAAATAAGCATTGTAGTGGGCGGCCACAACAACCCCTCAATCCCTTTCCCTTATCCTTCCCAACTCGCCCAAAATGAGTACGGCCCAAACCCCCTGGGGCAGGCATACTCCACCAGCAGGCATAGCAGACCCCCAGCAGGCATTAAAACTCGCACGACAACCGCGAGGGTCCTCTGATTTAAGACCTCCTGTGACTCGGTTATGGACGTTAAGGCTGTCAAAAAGACGTTGAAATATCACTTAAAACTCCCTCCTTGAATACAAGAGTGCCTATTTCGGATGGCTGGCAAGGACGGTGTTCTTTATTGGATTAGTAAAACAAAAAGAAATGTTATTGTTGCAGGTAAGGATGGTGTAATGGCATCATATATGAAAAACTCGTTTCAAATTTTTAGTGCTCGAAGTCAACTTATGTTTTTTTTTTCCAATAAAAAAAACTTGTTTCCCTCTCCTCTCCAACTCAAGGGTTTAGCTTAACTCTCTCTCTCTCTCTCTCTCTCTCTCTCTCTCTCTCTCTCTCTCTCTCTCTCTCTCTCTCTCTCTCTCTCTCATATGAGTTTACTGACAAATATTGCTAATATTTCTCTTTCTTGAGCTTATGACAAAAAAATGTTTAAGAGACAATATGTGGCTGAGAATATGCAATCGCTGAAAACAGGGTTGCGTAAGATGTTAATAAGTGAATAACCACGAAGGGGACACAGCTTAGGTAGGAATTGCCTCTCTCTCTCTCTCTCTCTCTCTCTCTCTCTCTCTCTCAGTTTCATTTCCACGGCCACAACAATATAACGCCGAGCATTATTATTGTTTATGTTTCTCATTATATCCAGGCACTGCTGGATGCGGTCCATTGTAGATGTCTTTTTATTTCTTTTTCTATCCCTCACTACGTTAAATAATAAAGTTATCTCTTTCACGTTCCCTCAATTTTATATATATATATATATATATAATATATATATATATATATATATATATATATATACATACACACACACACACACACACACAAAGATCGTTTAATATCAAATTCGCCGTACCTTGGGAATAACTTGCACCCAAACATAATTATAATTGGCCAGTCCTGTGCTGGCCACAATTCAAAATTCACTACATTACCAGCTAATATTTATGATTATAAGAAGTAACGTGTAAATGTGACAAAAATTCACTACATTACCAACACCTAGATAGACTAACTTTGAAAATCTCGTTTTTTAATCATTTTTACGTAGTTACTCTGGATCAAACTAGAAATGAATATTTCTTTCGTTCAGAGTGCCACTATTATATTTCTTTGTTTGCTTTTTAATTCCTTGCAGATAAAGAAAGGAGGTCTATAGTTTTCCCCTCCGCTTGTCTGTCTGTAATTGTTCATCACGCTTACTTTTTATCATCTCACCTTTTCCTACAGTGCTAACTGGATCCTTGAAACCTGGCACAAATATAGGCCAGCGTGTATAGATGTCCGCCTACTCTCGACTTGTCTGGCCGTCAGTGTAACCGTCACACCTCCCTTGTCATTCAAAGTCCAAAAAGGATCACGGTCAAAACTGTTTCAATGGCAGACCATCATGCAAAGATGTGTATGAAAGGAGATCGTTTGTCCGCCCTGTCTGTCCATCAGGTTGTCTGTAAGGCTTTCAACTGTCATCGCATGGTTGGACCATCATGCCCGTCTGTCTATTCGTCAGCGTCTCATATGTCATCACAATTCCTAAAAGCAGACCATCATACCAATATTGAATAGTGGGTAGGTATCTTCCGTCTCTCAGTCCATCTGCTTAACTATTTGTCATTCATAAGCAACCATATGAGAATAAAATATTATGACCATCTGTGAAGCGCTCATTACTTCAGGTATTATTGTTTACCTGTATCAAAACTATTTACCTATTTATCTATTGCTGTTTCGCCGACACCTGACTTCGTAAGAAGGCACACTATGCGCAGATGTGTTGTGTATGTCAGTTGTCAGCGTGTATCATCTCAGGGCTCTTACATATGAAATTGTGATTTAAAATCCCATAGATTTTGCACTTAACTGTATAACTTTTGGAGTACGAGATGCTGACTTCACAGTACTTAGTACTACTATAACGGTCAGGTAACGCCGAGACTACGGATTAAAATTTTGGCAATGACCGAGGGCTTCATTTTGAAAGTATCTGCTACCTGGCGCATCCATTTTTCATACACATCTTGTTAGGTGAAACATATATTGAGAACATTTAATTACTCAAGAACTATAATACCGTCTTTCTTACACTGCATCAGCTGAAATGTTCACAGACTGGAGTTGATCGGGGCAAGTCAGCTACAAGTAGCTCATGAGGTATAAGCACTAAGATTTACGTTATACTCGAAGGACTTAAAAAGCTCAAATAATAAAATCATAATAATATAGCTATACCAGCACCAGCCGCAAACCAAAGACGAATCCGACCTACGTCTAAAGAAATAATACCAGCACTGATTACGACCACTCCTTGACCTGGACCTGAAATCCTATCCTGTTAATTTTAATGCCAGTATACCTGAATGACACCAGAATCCTGTTTTAATAAAAGATTATCTTCAGCATTTATTTTAATAGAAATTCCCAATATTGTCTGTTTGTTTGTTTGTAGGGTGTTTTTACGTTGCATGGAACCAGTGGTTATTCAGCAACGGGACCAACGGCTTTACGTGACTTCCGAACCACGTCGAGAGTGAACTTCTATCACCAGACATACACATCTCTCACACATCAATGGAATGCCCAAGAATCAAACTCGCGGTCACCGAGGTGGTACGCCAACACCAGACCGACCAAGCCACTGAGGCGCTGAAACTCCCAATATGAATATTAGCCAGTTAGTCAGAAACATCGCTGTGCCAGAGAAGCGGATGAAAAGAAAAATAGGAAAAACAATAATTAAAATCAACACGGTCAATTCTGCCATTCTCTATAATAATAATAATAATAATAATAATAATAATAATAATAATAATAATAATAACTATTATTATTATTATGTTTTAAATCGTATTTCATTTAGTGGCAGATATATAAAATAAACTTCTATTCCAACTATATCAGAGGCGTCGCAACGTCGTGATTCAAATCCGGATTTTCCTCCTTCAGCAGGGGCCGCTCAATTCATAGGTCACCGCATTCCATAACCTATGACTCGACATAAAACACGATAGTGGCATTTCCTCAGCATTTTCTCATCAGCATCATTTAGGAAAAAAATGCGAGTTCTAGGAAATGATTCAAGCTGACAAACGTAAGGGAAACTCTCTCTCTCTCTCTCTCTCTCTCTCTCTCTCTCTCTCTCTCTCTCTCTCTCTCTCTCTCTCTCTCTCTCTCTCTCTCACAAACACACAGGAAATACTTAGAGCAAACACACACAAACAATGTTTTCTTATAGTTTAGCCATTTAAATCGTTTCTCTGTACTGCTATCATATCCATCGCAACTCTCACATTTAGAGCTTGGAATTCGTAAACCTTGATTGATGTTAGAAAGTGATGCCAAAAATAATAACAAATATTAATTAGAAACATACCATGACTTCCTCTCTCTCTCTCTCTCTCTCTCTCTCTCTCTCTCTCTCTCTCTCTCTCTCTCCGTGTTCGTGTATGTCTTGAAATTTCATCACGCTCGCCAGTAAATTCCTTCCCAATATTGACATTCTTGTCGAACAAGAGAGGTTTCTTAAGCTCAAGTTAGTGCTTTTAATAACCGTAAGCTTTGCACTACAACAATAAGGCAGGATAAGCAAGGAAAATTTGTACACGAGGAGGAACATTCATCAAAAATGAATTTAAGGATGGGAAGTAAAGGGGGTTTTCCCACACGAAGCAATGTATAGAGATGCATCCAGTTACTGACACAGGTGTGAACATTTGTTAATACTTTAGACCTTATGATGTTGAAGATTACTGGATTTATAACAACTGACATAAACTTATATAAAATGGCACATTGTGCCGTGTACCAACAAATGAACTCTAAAGAAATAAAAGATAAATTCTGTATATAAATACAGAATGTTGTATATGAAATACGACTGAGAGATGAGAACTGCTGTTAGTGGTATATGAATGTGAAAGTGCATAAGAAAAATGAAAGTAAGGGGGATACAACAGGTAAAAAAAAAACACTAGTGAGACTGGAAATGAAAATGGGGTGCAATTTATTAAATTCAGCGATGCAAAAATTTGGCAATAGGAGATGCCTTTTTCCAAGAAAACGCCATCCAAATATAATCCTGAACGTTTCCAGATGGCAGTCATATAAACCTAAGGGGTCACACAATCATTAACTGAGAAGGGAGAGACCGAGAATACTAAGGAGTGTTAACAGCTACAGAACAGCAAATGTCAGCATTGATCACCAACTTGTTTTTGACACACGAAAACTGAAATTAAAGGTACCAGCAAACACGTCGATGGGGCTTAACTAATTTAATATAAAAGCGCTTCTTGAAGATGAAAATCAACAGGCTTTTATAATTTCAGGTCGAAACAGACCTGCTTGTTTGTTTGTTTGTATGGTGTTTTTACGTTGCTAGGAACCAGTGGTTATCCAGCAACGGGACCAACGGTTTTACGTAACTTCCGAACCACGTCGAGAGTGAACTTCTATCACCAGAAATGCACATCTCTCACACATCAATGGAATGCCCTAGAGTCGAACTCGCTGCCACCGAGGTGACAGGCCAAGACCATACCGATCACGTCACTGAGGCGCTGAAACAGACCTGCTATTCTACAAAACATGTCTGAAGAGGAGCAGGCAATCGATGAGGACTGGTTTAATAACTAGAATGTTTATTAGTCTGCTGGAAAAGAAGTAGCGGGTTATGGGCTAACAAGATAGAAGCCTTGGATATTGGAAGAGACTTTGGATACAATAATGAATACACAGAAAAAATTAAAAGTCCAGAAATTTCAAGGAGGAGATAAAGAACGCTAGGTAGAGCATGTTAAGCACTTCAGTCTAGACAGTCAAGTTAAACGACGCTGAAGAAGAGGCAAGAAAGAATTGGTTGCCAACCAGGCTGTTGGTACTGACATACCCTTCCATTCAGAGAGTGCCATTGGTGTTAGGGGAACCAACAAAATTTTGAATTAAACGTCCATGAGAGAAAAGAAGAAAATACTTGTCAAAAACATGATCATTCTTATGAGCTCATTTAGAAGAAACAATTATTTAAACTTCCTATGATCTTCGCACGATTTCACTCTTGCTTTTCTATTTACTTTTCCTATTTCAAGTTATATTCTCATCTTGTTTCCATTAATCCTAAAATCCTTCAGTCATAACAAGTCTCAATTTTTCGTAGTTTAATTTTCTCTCTCTATCATTGTTATTGGTATTGTATTAATCTCTCAGGCCACCAGTTACATCGGCTTTCAAGTAAATAATTCCAAAGACTTATGATTTCTAATAACAATTATATGAAGCATCAACAATATCACAATAATACAGAATAAATACAAAATTCTTTATGTTACGGTGTCATTTCCATTTCACTCAGCTCCTCTTTAGGTCACTGGTCAGGCCACCCAGCAGAATAAAAGTCAGCATGAACTGGTGCTATTAACAGGGACTTCACCTTTATTCAGAAGTATGAGCTGCATAAAGAAAATCTTTAATCGTCTTCCAAAGTACGACGTAAATTACTGACGCCTCCTGGAAACCACACCCAAGCAAAATGCAGGTTCGGTTACATAAATTCTTAATGCGTCTTTACTTGTACCTCAATACAAAACGCCAATGGATGTGCCCAAACTATTAACGTTTATTTCAAAGCAAGTCTAAACAAAAAGCGCAAGCATGTTCGCAAATTATTAATGTCGCTTTCAAAGCAAGTCGAAAAAATGCGGATGGAAGTACGTTAATAATTAAGTCTCCTTCAAAGCATTTCGTTTGATTTAGACGCGACTACATACATTATTCGCTGTTCTTTGAAAACGTTTAAAATAAAGTGTAGATGCACCTACGTCACTTATTCCCGCCAATTTAAATGTGAGTTTAGAGAGAGAGAGAGAGAGAGAGAGAGAGAGAGAGAGAGAGAGAGAGAGAGAGAGAGAGAGACCCTAAATAGCATCCGTACCGAGATGACTTACCCGGGGCTCAATCAAAGAGCTGAAAACATCCAGTCTCTTGGGAATGCGCTTCCTAGGCTCCAATATAACCACGCAAAATTTATGTTGATCAAAGACCGCGGACAGAGAGAGAGAGAGAGAGAGAGAGAGAGAGAGAGAGAGAGAGAGAGAGAGAGAGAGAGACTTAAATAGGATCAAGATATTACATCGAGTGGAAATAAGTGTGAAACGTCTGCCAGTCACACGCAAAAAAAATAAAAAAAAATAAAAAAAGATAAAAAAAAAATAAAGGAAATTTTTGCTCTTCTGTGAAATGTTCTCGTTGGAGAATATTGTTTACCTATTTTCTATTTATTCCACCATACCTAGATTTGGAGGATTTGTAAGGGTCTCTCCCGAGAGACTCCAAAATGCAAGCCATATTGATATACCATGAAAAAATTTATTTTCTCAAAAAGTAAAAAAACGGTAAAAATAATAAAAATGCATAAAGGAACTATGTGAGTTTCACACATACGTCTAATAACAGTAGTAACAGTGACAGTAATCAACATTATAAAACCAATAAAAAATATTGAAAAAAGCATGATGCGCTTTTTTATCTCTACACAAATTGTTTAGATTCGACTTTGATAGTAGCAAGAGTCAAGTCAGTCTAGGCAGGAGGAATTTAAAGGCTACAATGACAAAGTTTTACATTAAAACAGAGGAGGATGTTCATTAAAACAGTTTAATCTACAATTCTTTCATATGATTTCATACAGAGAGAGAGAGAGAGAGAGAGAGAGAGAGAGAGAGAGAGAGAGAGAGAGAGAGAGAGAGAGATTCTTTCAAGTATAAGAGCACTATTACTACACCACTTCTCTAACGACGAATATTCCAAAATTCAGGGCGCCACTGATTTGACGGAGATGGAGATAAAATATGTCTTAAAAATTAAAGTTCTAATTTAATTTCCTTTTATGGTCGTTACATCCTGTTGCACATACATTCAAACATGGTATAGAATGATTTTAACTTTCCATGAACGATCGTCCATACCAAGGAGCACTAATCGTTCACTCACTCCATTATTTTTATCAAATACGTACACCACTGAAACAATAAATAATAAGTCTCGAATAAAAAAATAAAAAAAATATAAAAAACAGTGGGGGTTGGGGTTAAGGATAGTATCGACGAAAATAACAAAAGATGGATGACTATAGGAATTAGTGGGAATACGACAAGAGTTCATTCAAAATGACAATCATACAAAAAAAAAAAAAAAAAAAAATGCCCCCTAAAACAAAACCAAAAAAATTTAAGTTGAATATACATAAGACATTGGTTTAAAAATTGTATTTCTTCTTAATACACCATGACAATGACAATTTTTGTAGAGTTACTTGAAACAAAAATCTATTTCCCGTTTAAAACACGAAAGAAATAAAATAACAAACTGTAAACCAAATTAAGTGTTTTCAATCGATTCCAAAGATACCCCTCGCTAAATAACACCTATCAGCTTGAAACTTACACTCCCTAAATGCTGTACACTAAAAATCGAATAATTAACACAATTACGAGATCCAATTCACTGCATGACAAACAAGGCAAATAAAACTAGCTCCACAAAAAATATCATAAGAACAGAAAAAAAATATTTTATTCCTTTTCAGAAAGATGTTACCGCACCTCTGTCGTGAAATATTTTGGGAAAATTACCAACTGTTCTAGGACTAACTAACTGCCAAGTACATATTCACTACCTAGGTCAAAAGCACCACAACGGGGCTTAAGGGTATAATCCTTATACCTAGCAAGTGTCAAGTATCAAATAAACGGGAGTAGAAAACAGACCCGTTAAAATCTAATACAAATAAATTTTTTTCGTAAAAAGATGCATGCTGAGGTACCGAATGAAAAAAGTCTAAAACTATAAGAGAGGTATTCCGATTTTACTGAATGTTAATGTCTAATAGATTATAACAACGGTAAAAGTGTTATGAAGTTTGTGTTTGAATCATCTTTCGTAAAATTTGTTCAAAATTAAATACCAGTCTGAAAAAATTACACTGTTGAAATTTATGAAAAGCTTCATTTTCAAAATATGGGTATTTGATTACATCTTGATTTGCATTTATCTATTTTTTTGCTATATCGACGGACAATAAAATATAAATACAGTGCAAAGTAAAATTATACCATCCCAATTCACATCATCCTGAAAACAAATTCTTTATTTTCACGTCGTCATGAATTTATCTTGACCAATCAAGGTCATACGGAGTTTTCTTCAAGCAAGCAGGCGCAAAATAATAAAAAATATATATATATATAATCCAAAACATCTTCATACAGTCTTATCTGGTAGCCGTTCTCCAACTATTCCTGGCGTCAACACCTGAAATCAAATTGCTACTCCATCGCCAATCATTCGCAGAAGTCTTGCTATACAGATGAACACTCAAAAGACAATTCTATTTCTATTATGCAGATGAACAACAAACAACGCCCTGACATTCGCCTAAAACGGATGAGACGCACAACAACGGTAGATAAACTATTTTATGTTGCACTAGCACGCACAAACACACGCACGGCTACACAAGCACATACACACCTGTGACTGAAGAACATCAAAGTACAAGCCCTGTAACAATAACACCTTTGAGGCTCTTCTGTCCCTCCATTGACAAAAGAGCCTTTGGATCAAAAGCGCGATATCTATACCGTCGTTGTATTCCCATTTTTTTCCAGATGGGAGCACGTTATTCAATAATATTTAGCGCAAGGCATCGTCTCGCAGCACGCGTTCTTTCCACTGGCGGCGGCGTTCTGTCTCCCCTCACCGACGACGGATGGCTCCTTCCTTCTATCCTCAGCAGCGGATACAAACTCGGAGGCTTCTCCTCCAGTCATACGAGTTAAGCTCATAACTATAAATCCGCGGATTATTTTTGTTTTGAATTCCCTCGCCTGTGACATACGAAAGAAATGTCCGTCCCTTTAAGCCGACAGTGTAGGAGACACGGGATAACGAAGACTGCTAAAAGGAGGGGAGCGAGAGGGGACGGAGGTCCTTCGAGTTCTCAAAACAGGAGTCCCTATCGTATTTTCCCTCATACAAAAGGAGCGATGGTCAATGTTGCAGCAGATCAAGCGTGCTATTGATTCGCATAACACTTTTTTCCAACTCGACCGTCGGCAATGCAACGAATGGCGCCGTCGAAATCTCCTCCTCCTTTGAATACGGTAGACGAAAACGAAAGCCTTCAGGTTCTCTGATGGGGTTCATCACAGAAGTGACGTCGAGTAAATTCAAAGAGGCGACTTTGCCATTATTAGGACTGATAAAAAAGTCACTCGACGGCTTTGTAAGACAACAGTAGCCTGTCCAGCATTTGCTAGATCGGCATCGGCGGCGTCTAACGGTCATTCGAGAGCGCCGGCTGAGCCTTCGACAACTGGTGAAAGAAAGCGGGCGATCAAATGGATTCCTCTGGAAAAGGTTCCGGCATCAATCAGCTCAAGAGGACGATCAAGGAATGCGCCCCACACACTTGTTTGCTGCTGCTGCTGCTGCACCAAAAGGAGTTGTTTGAAATACAGAGGTCCTAATATAGCGTACACAAAGCGATGGCTGATTTCTGTCATGTTAATAAAGCCAGCCTGCGTACATTGCATCAAACGTTCATCTGCACGAAAAGGTATGAATACACAAACACATATAAATAAATATATATATATATATATATATATATATATATATATATATATATATATATATATATATATAGACGGATAGATATAAACGTTAACTATCTTATTCATATTTCCTTTATCCTGACGACTTCTCCCAGCAGTTGGCCAACTACGTTGTCCTTCATATATATATATATATATATATATATATATATTATATATATATATATATATATATATATATATATATATATATATATATCCTTACGACAAGGGACAAGGTAGTTGGCCAACTGTTGGGAGTCGTCGTCAGGATAAATATGAATAAGATAGTTAACGTTTATATATATCGGTATATATTATATATATATATATATATATATATATATATGTGTGTGTGTGTGTGTGTGTGTGTGTATATTCATACCTTTTCGTCTTTGATGCGATGGGATTGTGTGTTGGTGTGTGTGGATGTAATGTGTGTGGTGGGTGTGTGTGTGGGTGTATGTATGTGTATTATAATATATAAAAAAATAAAAATAATATAAAAAATATATAATTAAATATATATAATATTATATATATATTAATATACACACATACATAACACGTATGGTATAATAATAATAAAATATAATATATATATACATACACGTAATATAATATAATAATATAATTATATAATAGATAATATATATATCATATATATATATATATTTCATATATAAATAATACGTGTAATATATATATTCATATATAACTTTTTTATATCTCCATTACATGTCCTTTGCATGCATATAAAAATGTACTCTCTCTCTCTCTCTCTCTCTCTCTCTCTCTCTCTCTCTCTCTCTCAAAAATACTGGTGTTGTAGCAGAAACCAACCCAATGCTAAAGTTTGCCAGGTAAAATTGTTTTGATGTCATGGGTGACGGGAAGGACTAACTGCCCGTGAAATAAATGATTGAGTGCGGCGCTTTGACCGTCACAGCTTGGCAGAAAAGTTTTAATTGGTCCTTCCAAGGACACACACACATACGCATGTACATATGACTATGTATACAGACACTAATATATAAATATGTGTGTGTGTGTAAAATGTTATGATTATAGATTATTTCGCGAATTTCGATAAACATGGATAATGCATTACTGAGGGAGGTATTCGTGCAATGTGTGTGTGTGTGTAAATGAACATTGCAAAGACAAAATTCCTTCCATATGCAAAGTTTTAGCTCGACGATCATGGTCATTTAGACTTCTACCCTTCATAAGACTATGCAAAAAATGAGAAACCGGGTACCCACACCAACAGACCAAATGCCATTCTATCTTCCAGAGGCCAAAAAGAGTAGGGTAACCTGATAGATTCGGATAAGTGAAAAGCCCACTGGCTCCTACGTAGCATCCCAGATGTCTCCTTCCAAATCGAAGGGCAGTCATGAAACATGAGATAATCTTTACGTCAAATTGAATCGGCCACTTTTGAGCAATTCGATGAATATATTGTTTAATGAAAACGAGTACGCTCTGACAAAACATACATTAAATTATCCAAGTTATCATTTGGATGGACAAGAAATTTAATGCATTTTTTGTCATTGAACTAAAACATTAAAATAATACTAAGAGTTCATGGTATTAATAGTCAATATAACAAACTTGCATGTCCCGGTAATGTCACAAAAAATGTAGTATACGAGGTCGTCTCCAGTATGTCTTTCGCCAATATATTTAGAACCAAATTCAGAGGCAACTAGTATATAAGTCCTGAAATAATTATATCAATGCCTCTAATTTCACTGATCTAGTCCATTTAAATAATATTGTTAGTGCCAAAATATAATACAAAATATAATAAAAGTATTCACAAAAAGTACTCAGATTATCATGTTAATTTTACATTCAAACAATTTCTATATCAACAACTGACCGATTTTAATTACGATGCAATATATATATATATATACATATTGGAGTAGGGAGGCGCGTTCTGTCTTTCATCCATTTATTAGCTCCGACGTTTCGTATCAGTTGCAAAACACACATAGATGCCAGTCATTTTAATATTGTAGGAAGAACCCGACATATAGAGACGAACTAACCACCCTTGAATCAATAATGATTAAGCTAACTGTACCTTCTCTTAACCACCAATCGTCTTCCACCCAACTGTTTATTGCCTAATTACCTGTTGTTTTGTTTACACTCCCTTCCATAACAATTTTTCGTGTCAGTTCTCCTTACGCTACCGCTGTGGGTAGGTGTCTTGTTCGTTTTATTATTATTATTATTATTATTATTATTATTATTATTATTATTATTATTATTATTATTATTATTATTATTTTTTAATTAGTTTCTCTGTATTTGCTCCTAGCCCTTTCACTGTTATTCTGTGTTTCTGTTTTTACTGTTTTTATTCTTAATTTATTAAAAAGGTTTTTAATTTTGGTGTTG